>NC_091227.1:2537245-2697245 GCF_040958095.1 Procambarus clarkii | reverse complement strand
GCCCTCCCTCCTCCACCAGTCTCCCCATGCCAGGTCCCCCCAGCTCCCACTCACCTCAGATCCCAAAGGTCCCCCCCAGAGAAGAAGCAGAAGAGAGTCAGTTTCAGGGTGATGTACTCGAACATAGATGGGATCACAAGCAAGACAAGTGAACTACGGGAAAGAGCACAGGAAGTTAACCCAGATGTAATTGGACTCACTGAAACAAAACTCTCTGGAATCATAACGAATGCCGTGTTTCCCCAGGAGTACACAGTAATAAGGAAAGAGAGGGAAGGTAGGGGAGGAGGCGAAGTGGTCCTACTCATGAGAAAGGAATGGAGTTTTAAGGAGATGGCCATCCCGGGCTGTGAGGAGTTCAGAGACTACATAGCAGGCACCATGACAATGGGAGGACCAAGAATAGTAGTAGCAGTAATATACAACCCTCCACCAAATGACAGAAGACCCAGTCAAGAGTATGAAAACAACAACGTGGCAGTGAACACTATAATTGAGAGGGCAGCCTCTGCTGCCTGTAGAAATAGATCCCACCTGCTCATCATGGGCGACTTCAATCACGGAAGGATTGACTGAGAGAACAAGGAACCGCATGGAGGCGAGGATACGTGGAGAACCAAACTATTGGAGGTGGTTGTTACGGCCCTCTCGAGACGCAACGGGGTTCTTACTCTGATGTTGTTAGAGGAAGTTGTATCCGACCCCAAGCCAGTAGTGGCTTTCAAGGGATGAGATCCGTGACGCAAGAAACTTAAAGGGGGAAAGGAAAGAAAGTTAAGAACTTAAGATTATAATTTACCATCACCATATAAATAATATATAAAAGAGTGCACAGGGGGAGGGGTATAAACACAATACAGGGGGATTATTCACAATCGTTGTCTTCTGCTGAAGACTCTGGTGCAAAGCTCTCGGTGCTGAGTCCTCGGTGCTTTCGTGGTCCCTTGACGAATTCTTCTGAGAAGTTGAGCCTACCCTGGCCACAGGTCAGCCAAAACACAGGTCCACTGGGGGCACCACCGTGGAGGCCGTCAACCACACGTCCAGCAGGTCTACTGGCAGGTTCCGGATCAGCAAGGCTGGTCAGGCCACTCCACGGGCGATATTTTTTTTTTTTTTTTTTTTTTTTTTTTTTTTTTTTTTTTTTTTTTTTTTTTTTTTTTTTTTTTTTTTTTTTTTTTTTGAGATATATACAAGAGTTGTTACATTCTTGTACAGCCACTAGTACGCGTAGCGTTTCGGGCAAGTCCTTAATCCTATGGTCCCTGGAATACGATCCCCTGCCGCGAAGAATCGTTTTTTCATCCAAGTACACATTTTACTGTTGCGTTAAACAGAGGCTACAGTTAAGGAATTGCGCCCAGTAAATCCTCCCCGGCCAGGATACGAACCCATGACATAGCGCTCGCGGAACGCCAGGCGAGTGTCTTACCACTACACCACGGAGACTGACATATTAGGGTAACGCCCTAGACAGGAGCCTCGTGTGATACCACCAATCACTCTCCTGTCCTCAATACCCCAGTGGATAATCGTCTCCAGCCGTCGGTCCCGGGTAATCCTTCTACTGCCACTCCACTGGCAGGGTAACACCACAGTGTTCTTCCGGGGGACGACTTCACAGCTGCTGCAGCAAAGCACAAGGTATGGAGACGGCTGCCTTGGGTAGACTGACTCAACTTCCATCACAGCAGTCCCAGGTCGACTCTGTAAGCAGACACGTCATCAATAACTGGGACACACTAAGGCACCTCACTTACAGGCTCAGACACAAACGCCCACCTATCCACTCCATAGATGGCGCTGGTGTCTGAGCACCACCTCACCAGAGGTCAGCAGCGACTGTGTTGAGCGCTGAACCGGACTGGAAACTGGCCCTTGTGGCCAGTACACGTCATCCTCACCAGGTGTCGTCGTCCGTTTGGGGGGGGGGTTTCGGGAGCTGACCCACAGATGGCGCGGTCGTCACTGCTCCGTGCTCGGACGCTGGATCCGGGTTCGTAACAGTGGTGACAAGAAACTTTTTAACCCAGCATGTCGGAGAACCCACAAGGATGAGAGGCAATGATGAACCAGCGAGACTCGACCTAGTCTTCACTCTGAACGATTCCGACATAAGAGAAATCGGTTTTGAGGACCCAGTAGGAATGACCGACCACAGTGTACTGGTGTTTGAGTACTTGATTGAAGAAGGGTTATTGAACTCGAGGAGGGATACCGAAACCAAAAGGTTAGCATACCGAAAGGGAAACTATGATGGGATAAGAAAATTCCTAACAGATATAGCATGGGAAACAGAGCTCAGGGGAAAGACGGCCCAAGATATGATAGATTACATCACGCAGAAGTGCAAGGACGCAGCAAACAAGTTTGTCCCAGTCCAAAAGGAAAACAGAGAAATGAAAATGAGAAACCCATGGTTTAATCAGAGATGTAGGCTAGCTAAGCAGCAAAGTAAAAGGGCATGGAGAAACTATAGGAATAACAGGACACTGTAGAGCAGAGAAAGATACCAGAATGCCAGGAATGAATATGTCAGGATGAGAAGAGAGGCAGAAAGACAATACGAAAATGACATCGCAAGCAAGGCAAAGACTCAGCCTAAATTGTTGCATAGCCACATTAGGAGAAAAACAACAGTAAAGGAACAGGTTATGAAATTAAGGATAGGGGCAGAAGGATTCACTACAAATGACAAGGATGTGTGTGAGAAATTGAATAAGAAATTCCAGGAGATCTTCACCTTAGAGCAAGGAGAAATTCCAGAGGTAAGAGAGGGAATAGCTAACCAGGAACCACTGGAAGACTTTGAGATTACCAGCGGGGAAGTAAGGAATTGTTTACTAGAGTTGGATGTGACAAAGGCTATAGGCCCAGATGGAATCTCCCCTTGGGTTCTAAAGGAAGGTGCAAGAGAACTGTGCCTACCACTCTCCATAGTGTATAACAAATCACTGGCAACAGGGGAACTGCCAGATATTTGGAAAGCAGCTAATGTAGTCCCGATATACAAGAAAGGGGATAGACAGGAGGCACTGAACTACAGGCCAGTGTCCCTAACCTGCATACCATGCAAGCTGATGGAGAAGATTGTGCGAAAAAAAACTAGTGGAGCATCTGGAGCGAAGGAACTTTGTAACACAGCATCAACATGGGTTCAGGGATGGCAGGTCCTGCCTCACAGGGTTACTTGAATTCTACGACCAGGCAACAAAAATAAGGCAAGAAAGAGAAGGGTGGGCAGAGTGCATATTTTTGGATTGTCAGAAAGCCTTTGATACAGTACCACACAAGAGGCTAGTGCGAAAGTTGGAGATGCAGGCTGGAGTGCAAGGGAAGGTACTTCGGTGGATAGAGGAGTACCTAAGCAATAGGAGACAACGAGTCTGTGTGAGGGGTGAGGTCTCAGATTGGCGAGATGTTACAAGTGGAGTCCCGCAGGGGTCAGTCCTTGGACCTATACTGTTTCTGGTATATGTAAATAATCTCCCAGAGGGTATAGATTCGCTCCTCTCAATGTTTGCCGACGATGCAAAAATTATGAGGAGGATTGAAACAGAGGATGATAGTAGGAGGCTACAAGATGACCTAGATAGACTGAGCGAATGGTCCAACTGTTGAATGGTCGACTGTTGAAGTTCAACCCGAGTAAATGCAAAGTAATGAAACTAGGCAGTGGAAACAGGAGGCCAGACACAGGATACAGAATAGGAGATGAAGTACTTAATGAAACAGACAGAGAGAAAGATCAAGATGTTGATATCACACCAAACCTGTCTCCTGAAGCCCACATAAAGAGAATAATGTCTGCGGCATATGCGAGACTGGCTAACATCAGAACGACGTTCAGGAACCTGTGTAAGGAATCATTCATAATCTTGTACACCACATATGTAAGACCAATCCTGGAGTATGCGGCCCCAGCATGGAGCCCGTACCTTGTCAAGCACAAGACGAAGCTGGAAAAAGTCCAAATGTATGCTACTAGACTAGTCCCAGAACTAAGAGGCATGAGTTATGAGGAAAGGCTGCGGGAAATGCACCTTACGACACTGGAAGACAGAAGAGTAAGGGGGGACATGATCACAACCTACAAAATCCTCAGGAGAATCGACCGAGTAAACAAGGATGAACTATTCAACACTGGAGGGATGCGAACAAGGGGACACAGGTGGAAGCTGAGTACCCAAATGAGCCACAGAGACATTAGAAAGAACTTTTTCAGTGTCAGAGTAGTTAATAAATGGAATGCACTAGGAAGTGATGTGGTGGAGGCTGACTCCGTACACAGTTTCAAATGTAGATATGATAGAGACCAGTAGGCTCAGGAATCTGTACACCAGTTGATTGACAGTTGTGAGGCGGGACCAAAGAGCCAAAGCTCAACCCCTGCAAGCACTATTAGGTGAGTACATGCACGCCTGTGTGTTTGTCTTTCTCTCATTCCTCTCTCTCACCCCACTCTCTCTCCCCACTCTCTCACCCCAATCTCACCGCTCTCTCTCACCCCACACTCTCCATGTCTCTCTCTTTCATCTCTATCACTCTCTCTCTCTCTCTTTATCTCTCTCTCTCTCTCTCTCTCTCTCTCTCTCTCTCTCTCTCTCTCTCTCTCTCTCTCTCTCTCTCTCTCTCTCTCTCTCCCTCCTCCATCCCGCTCTGCATTCCTGACAAATCCTATCACGGCACAACTATAGGAATAGGGGCAAGCATGACAGCCAGAGGTACCAGGGGAACAGGGAAAAGTCAAGGTGACGAAATGAAGGAAATGTTTGCCCAGTTTCTGGAGGACATCAAGAGTGAGATGCAAGAAATCATGCAGGAAATGAAGAACGAAATACGCAACCTGAAAAGAGAGCTGACAGCAGCAAAGGAGGAGATTAGAGCCCTCAAAGTGAACGGTATCAAGGCTGAGATCACAAAATCATCCAGGGAGAAGGTGGTAATAGTATTTGGGAAGAGAATGCCACATTAAAAGCAACATTTGCAGAAATACTAAAAAAAAAAATAACTTCTGAAGTAATGTCTGCAGTGATGGAGGTGGCCATAAAAGCAGATACCTCACAGGAAGCGGCATGCGCCACTAGCCAGCTGCTGGAAAGGAAAAGAGCCGTGGTTGCTGTGGATATTAAAGAGCAGGAAGGCCCCAATAGGACAGAGTGGAATGACAAGGACAAAGCGGCAGTGAATGAAATACTGAAGGCACTAGACATGGAAGAGGTTGAGCCATGGAAGGGGCATTGAGAAGGTTTTCAGGCTAGGCTGGTACAACAAAGACCGAGACCGAGTGAAAAAGATAGTGTTTGCAAACGAGAACACAAAGGAGAACGTTCTATCAAGGAAGAGCTACCTGAAAAATGTGGGAGAATTCAAAAATGTATTCCTCCAGAGAGATATGACGAGGGAGGAGAGAGCCATGGCGGCAAGGAAGAAGCGCAGGGCGAGAGGGGAAAACCAGGAAGTCACAGCTCCCAACACAACACCCCCAGTTGCGAGTGGGGGAACCCACAACCAGCTACCCAGTAACACCAGCGAAGAGGACAACCCCGCCACCCTCCTCTGCATAGAAAACCCCCCTACCCCAAACCCTCCCTGCCCCCATTCAAATGTTCAGCCAAATCTCCCTCCCCCCACACCCAATCACCTCCCTTCTACCCCTCCCCTCCTCCCCACCAGTCCCCCCTCCCCCCTTTCCTTTCTGTCTTCCCCTTCCCTTTCACCCCATACCCTCCCTGTCCCTCCCCCTTCACTGGATCCCCCGCCCCTCATCCCAGTATCCTATGAGACCCTATTATCCACCTCACAGATACTCGCACCCATGGAACAGCTTCCTCCACTGGCGGAACACTCACCAAGGAGGCGATTTGAGAAGGGACAGAAGAAAGGGAGCCTCAAGGCAATGTACACTAACATAGATGGAATTACAAATAAAGCAAATGAGCTTGGAGAATGGGTACTAAAGGAAAACCCAGACATAATAGCCCTCACAGAAACAAAGCTAATGAAAACAATAACAAATGCAGTGTTCCCACAAGACTATTATGTTATGAGGAAACAGAGGGAAGAAAGAGGTGGTGGTGGTGGTGTAGCTCTGCTGGTAAGAAAAGGCTGGGATTTTGAGGAGATGGTTATTTAGGGCTGTGAATGTTTCAGTGACTACATAGCAGGTACCATAACAACTGGAGGGAAAAAATTATAGTCGTAGTCATATATAATCCACCACCAAATGACAGAAGACCCAGACAGGAATATGATAGAAACAACATGGCCGACATTAACATAATAGAAAGAGCAGCTTCTGTTGCTAGCAGGAATGGATCTAGACTACTAATTATGAGAGACTTCAACCATGGGAAGATAGATTAGGAGATCATAGACCTGCATGGAGGACCAGAAACATGGAGAGCTAAGCTGCTGGACGTGGCAACAAGAAACTTTCTAAGCCAGCACATCAAGGATCCAACAAGAATGAGAGGAGAAGATGAACCAGCAATGCTTGATTTGATATTTACCCTAAATGAGTGGGATATAAGGGAACTTAAGATGGAAGCGCCCTTGGGAATGAGTGATCACAGTGTATTGAACTTTGAGTACCTGGTAGAGCTAGGAATTATCTCCCCCAAAAAAGAAGTAGGAATCAAATGGCTGGAATACCGAAAGGGGAATTATGAAGAGATGAGAAGTTTCCTAAGCGAAATACCTTGGGACACAGACCTCAGAGATAAGTCTGTACAAGGTATAATGGACTATGTTATCAAAAATTGTCAGGGGCAGTAAACTGGTTCATCCCGGCCCATAGGGAAAAATCCGAGAAACAACAGAAGAATCCATGGTATAATAGGGCATGTATTGAAGCGAAGAAACTGAACAAAAGGGCGAGGAGGAACTTCTGGAATAACAGAACACCAGAAAGCAGAGAGAGATACCAGAGAACCAGGAATGAGTACGTCAGTGTGAGAAGAGAAGCAGAGAAAATTTATGAAAATGATATAGCAAACAAAGCCAAGACTGAACCAAAGCTACTCCACAGTCACATCAGAAGGAAAACAACAGTGAAAGAACAGGTATTGAAACTTAGAACAGGCGAGGACCGGTATACAGAGAATGACAAGGAGGTGTGTGAAGAACTCAACAAGAGGTTCCTGGAGGTCTTCACAATAGAACAAGGTGATGTCACTGTGCTAGGAGAAAGGGAAGTAAACCAAGCGGCCTTGGAGGAGTTCGAAATTACGAGAGAGGAGGTCAAGAAACACCTGCTGGATCTTGATGTTAGAAAGGCTATTGGTCCAGACGGGATCTGACCATGGGTTCTGAAAGAGTGTGCAGAGGCACTTTGCTTGCCACTCTCCATAGTGTATAGTAAGTCACTAGAGACGGGAGACCTACCAGAAATATGGAAGATGGCCAATATGCAAAAAGGGCGACAGGCAAGAGGCACTGAACTACAGGCCAGTGTTCTTGACTTGTATACCATGCAAGGTGATGGAGAAGATCGTGAGAAAAAACCTGGTAACACATCTGGAGAGAAGGGACTTCGTGACAAATCGCCAACATGGGTTCAGGGAGGGTAAATCTTGCCTGACTGGCTTAATAGAATTCTACGCCCAGGTGACAAAGATTAAGCAAGAAAGAGAAGGCTGGGCAGACTGTATTTTCATGGATTGTCGGAAAGCCTTTGGCACAGTACCGCGGTTAGAGAGTTACGGTGAAGGGTGAGACCTCAGATTGGCATGAAGTCACCAGTGGAGTCCCACAGGGCTCTGTACTCGGTCCTATCTTGTTTCTGATATATGTAAATTATCTCCCGGAGGGTATTGATTCATTTCTCTCAATGTTTGCGGACAATGCCAAAATTATGAGAAAGATTAAGACAGTGGAGGACTGCTTGAGGGGCTTCAAGAAAGCCTAGACAAGCTGAAGGAATGGTCAAACAAATGGTTGTTAGAGTTTAACCCAAGCAAATGTAATGTCATGAAGATAGGTGCAGGAAGCAGGAGGCCAGATACAAGGTACCATCAGGGAGATGAAATACTTCAAGAGTCAGAGAATGAAAAAAACTTGAGGGTTGATATTACTCTAGAGCTGTGTCCTGTAGCCCATATCAATAGGATAACATCAGCGGCATATGCCAGGCTGGCCAACAAAAGAACAGCATTCAGAAACTTGTGTAAGGAGTCATTAAGAACTTTGTATACCACATATGTTAGGCCAATCCTGGAGTATGCAGCCCCAGCATCGCGTCCATATCTAGTCAAGGATAAGACCAAACTGGAAAAGGTTCAAAGGTTTGCCACCAGACTAGTACCCGAGCTGATAGGTATGAGCTACATGGAAAGACTACGGGAATTAGACCTCATTTCGCTGGAAGGCAGAAGAGTTAGGGGGGGACATGATCACAGCATTCAAGATTCTCACGTGAATTGAGAGGGTAGATAAAGACAGTCTATTTAACACAAGGGGCACACGCACTAGGGGACACAGGTGGAAACTGAGTGCCCCAAATGAGCCACAGAGATATTAGAAAGAACATTTTTAGTGTCAGAGTGGTTGACAAATGGAATGCATTAGGGAGTGATGTGGTGGAGACTGACTCTATACACAGTTTCAAGTGTGGATATGATAGAGCCCAATAGGCTCAGGAACCTGTGCACCTGTTGATTGATGGCTGAGAGGCAGGACCAAAGAGCTAAAGCTCAACCCCTGCAAGCACAACTAGATGAGTACATTGGATTGGAGAACTGGAATTGTAAACAAACATGGCAGAGAGCAGACGTAACACAGTGGGAGGAGGAGGACAAGATGTCTCGCTTGAGGAGGCACTCGTTCAAATGTTGAGTGAAATCAGGATGGAACAAAAGGTAATGAGGGAAAAGGTAGCCAACCTGCAGGTTGAACTGATTGTGGCAGAGGATGAGATTAAAAGCCTGAAGGAGAATTCCCATTATCAGCTACGAACCAGCCCTCAGGAAGATGGTAATGTATCTATAGAAGGGACTTCTACATTACAACCCGCATTTGCAGATATACTTAGAAGGACCCCGGAAGTGGTCTCTGCAGTAAAGGAAATTGCCATGAAAGTTGCTACTTCTCAGGAAGCAGCAAGATGTACTAGGTGACTGATTGAGAGGAAAAGAGCAGTAGTCGTAGTAAGTATTTGGGCGCAAATAGGGCCCACTCCAAGGGTGAGGAGAGATATGGGCAAAGCCACAGTCAAAGAGATCCTTGAAGGAGTACAGATGGAGGGGGAAGAATTGAATATAGAAAAGGTTTTCAGGCTTGGCCGGTACAACAAGGACAAAGATCAATTGATAAAAGTGGTTTTCAACAGCGAGAACACACAAAAGGAAATTTTAGCAAAGTAGAGCAGCCTACTCAATGTGCGGAAGTTCAAAACGGTATTCCTGCAGAGGGATATGACTAGGGAGGAGAGAAAGGGCAGCAGCAGCAAGAAAGGCGTGCAAGGAGAGGGTAAAGGAATCAGGGAACCACAACCCAGAACCCTACGATCCCATAAGGGAGTGGGGAACCCTCCACAGGCAATTCAAAAGCCCCAGTGGGAGGAGGATCACACCCTTCTCCCAACCAATAGGTGCCCTACCTGCCCCAGCCCTTATACTCCTCCCCCCCACCCTAAGCGCTCCCTTTTCCCCCACCCCCTATCCCCTCCCTCCTCTCCCACCCCCCTAAGCCCTCCCTTCTCCCTGCCTAAGCCCTCTTTCCTCCCCCTCTCTCCCAAGCCCTTCTCCCCTACCCCCCAAGCCCTACTTTCTCTTCCACCCCGCCAAGCCCTCCCTCCCTTTCTTCCTATCCCCCCAAACCCTCCCTTCTCCTCCACCCCTCCAAGCTCTCACTTCGCCCCTACCCTATCCAAACCAGATCCTCCCAGCCCCCCCCCACAACCCAGGTCCCCCTCACTCTCAGCCCCCCTCACAACCTAGGGGCCCCCCCCTTCCCCCCTCCCCCTCCAAGACCCTCCATGTTTACCTACTCCAGTGGAAGCAACAGAAACAGGGGATGGACAGAAAAGCGACAGCTTCAAGGTGATGTACATGAACATAGGCAGGATTACAAGCAAGGCGAGTGAATTTAGGGAAAGAGCACAAGACGTAAACCCAGATGTAACTGGAATCACAGAAACAAAACTCTCATGTATCATAACAAATGCGGTGTTACCCCCAGGATGACACTGTAATAAGGAAAGAGAGGGAGGGAAGGGGAGGAGGCAGAGTGGCCTTACACATGAGAAAGGAATGTTTCAAGGAGATGGTTTTCCCAGGCTGTGAAGGGTCACATGGCAGTTAATAACATAATTGAGAGGGCAGCCTCTGCTGCCTATAGAAATCGATCCCATCTGCTCATCATGGGGGACTTCAATCACGGAAGGATAGACTGGGAGAACAAGGAACCCCACGGGGAAGAGCATACATTGAGAGCCAAACTAGTGGAGGTGGCGACAAGAAACTTTCTAAGCCAACATGTCAGGGAACCCACTAAGATGAGGGGAAACAATGAACCAGCGAGACTACCTAGTCTTCACTCTGAATGACTCTGACATAAGGGAAATTTACTTCGAGGCCCCAGTAGGAATGAACGATCACAGTGTACTGACGTTTGAGTATTTGGTCGAAAAAGGACTAGAGAACTCGAAAATGGGAACTGAAAGCAAAAGGCTGGCATTCCGTAAGGGAAATTACGAGGATATAAGAAAATTCCTAACGGATGTAACATGGGAAGCAGAGCTAAGGGAAAAGACGGCCCAAGACATGATGGAATACATCACACATAAGTGCAAGGAGGCAGCAGAAATATTTATCCCGGCCCAAAAGATAAAAACTGAAATGCAGATAAGAAACCCATGGTTTAATCAGAGATGTGAGCTAGCTAAGCAACAAAGTAAAAGAGCATGGAGAAACTAAAAATAGCAGGACACTTGAGAGCAGAGAAGGTTACCAGAGAGCCGGGAATGAATACATCAGGGTGAGAAGAGACGCAAAAGGGCAATATGAAAACGACATAGCAAGCAAGACTAAGACCCAACCCAAATTGCTGCACAGCCATATCAGGAGAAAGACAACAGTGAAGGAGCAGGTAATGAAACTGAGGATGGGGGCAGACAGATTCACTACAAAGGACAAAGAAATGTGCGAGGAACTCAATATGAAATTTCAGGAAGTCTTCACATTAGAGCAAGGAGAAGTTCCAGAGATAAGAGATAGAATAATTAACCAGGCACCAGTAGAGGAATTTGAGATTACCAGGGGAGATGTAAGGAAGCTCTTGCTATAGTTGGATGTGACAAAGGCAATAGGCCCAGATGGAATATCACTATGAATACTAAATGAAGGAGCAGAAGCACTGTGCCTGCCACTCTCCATGGTGTATAACAAATCACTGGTAACATGTGAATTGCCAAAAATTTGGAAGGCGGCCAAAGTGGTCCCAATATACAAGAAGGCGGATAGACAGGAGGCACTGAACTACAGGCCAGTGTCCCTAACTTGCATGCCATGCAAGCTAATGGTGAAAATAGTCCGAAAAAAGCTAGTCGAGCATCTGGAGCGAAGAAACTTTGTCACAACACAAACATGGTTTCAGGGATGATAAGGCATGCCTCACAGGATTAATTGATATCTACAATCAGGCGACAAGAATCAGGCAAGAAAGAGAGGGGTGGGCAGACTGCATATTTTTGGATTGCAAGAAAGCCTTTGACACAGTGCCACATCAGAGACTAGTGCGAAAACTGGAGATGCAGGCAGGAGTGGAAGGGAAGGTACTCCATTGGATAAGGGAGTTCCTAAATAACAGAAGACAGCGAGTCACTGAGCAGGGTGAGGTATCAGATTGGTGAGACGTCATCAGTGGGGTACCGCAGGGTTCTGTCCTTATACCCATACTGTTTCTTATATATGTAAATAATCTTCCAGATGGTATAGAATCATTCCTCTCATTGTTTACTGATGATGCAAAAATTATGAGGAGCATTAAGACGGAGGAAGACAGTGTGAGACTACAAGATGACTTAGACAGACTGCATGAATGGTCTAACAAATGGCTACTAAAGTTCAACCCGAGTAAATGTAAGGTAATGTAACTAGACAGTGGAAACAGGAGGCCAGACACAGAATACAGAATGGGAGATGAAGTCCTTCATGAAACGGACAGAGAGAAGGACCTAGGAGTTGATATCACACCAATCCTGTCTCTTGAAATTCACATTAAAAGAATAACATCTGCGGCATATGCGAGACTGGCTAACATCAGAACCGCCTTCAGGAACCTGTGTAAGGAATCATTCAGAACCTTGTACACCGCATATGTACGACCAATCCTGGAGTATGCGGCCCCAGCATGGAGCACGTACCTTGTCAAGCACAAGGCGAGCTTGAAAAAGTTCAGAGATATGCCACTAGTTACTCCCAGAACTAAGAGGTATGAGTTACGAAGAAAGGCTGCGAGAAATGCACCTCACGAATCTAGAAGACAGAAGAGTGAGGGGAGACATGATCACTACCTACAAAACTCTCAGAGGAATTGACAGGATAGATAAAGAATTTTTTTTTAACACGAGTGGTACGCAGTCAAGGGGACACAGGTGGAAAATGAGTACCCAAATGAGCCATAGGGACGTTAGAAAGAACTTTTTCAGTGTCAGAGTAGTTAACAGATGGAATGCATTAGGCAATGATGTGGTGGAGGCTGACTCCATACACACTTTCAAATGTAGATGTGATAGAGCCCAATAGGCTCAGGAATCTGTACATCAGTTGATTGATTGTTGAGAGGCGGGTCCAAAGAGCCAGAGCTCAACCCCCGCAAGCACAATTATGTGAGTACACAGAGTCAACAAACGACACCATCTCTCCCTTCCTCCTCATAAAGATTCCTCCTCCCATCATACTGCGCTCATCGCTAATTCTCACCACAATCATTTTCAGAATTTTCAGAATCCCGGTCACAAAATCCTGTAAATGAAAATTTTTCCACAAGTTTATTTTGTAATGGAACATGAGAACTTGTTTGAAGATTTATAGATGGACGAAACAATGACAGTGTGCTGTGGCTAGCGCTGTAAACATCTTGAACAGCATTGTGTTCACTGATATCTGAACATTGTACACAGTCTTTATCACAGTTAGGCTCTTCTGTAATACTATCATGGCTAAATAATGTCAATTACATATATATTTTAACATTTTTAGACGATGCTGTGGTCACAAGGTGAACAGCAGTGTTGTTAGCTCATGCTGTGTGCGCTTGCCTTGGTTGCTCACTTAAAACTGAGGCCTTCACACCCGTGAATGTTGCCCACGATTTTTTTAAATTGTGTCTGTTTACTAGAGCCCTGATGAAGCGGATGTGAACCCCTGTGTAGCCGCGGGACTTTTATATCATATGAAGTACTCCCAACCATTCAGAGCTATGGTGCACCGTCCTGCAATAGTGACTCACCCCAGCTATAAATTTATTGCGCCGTTTAAGGTTTAAGGGTTTAATTCACACTACTGTTTGTTAGTTTAGAATTATATACCCTCAGCTGTTTGTAGTGTGAGAGCTGATCTTCCAGCATCGGACTTGGTCCGCATATGTGATCCATCATGAGCAGGTATTAATTGCGACAATCTAGTCCTGGTGTGTCGCAGCTCAACTAATTTCTGGTGTGCTCACAATATACCTGGGGAAATGTTACAACGTAACATCTACCAAGAACAGATATACTTCAATTGTAGTACATAAAGAATATTAGAGACTCTTCCTCATGTGAGGTTGTGTTATCCTGCCTTGTGACGATTAATATTAGATATAGGAAATAACTGGTAAATAAATCTGAGCTAATAAACTAACCTAACTGTGGCCCCTTCCTCCTGTTATGCAAGTTGCGCAAACAAATAGTGACTACATTCCTTTGTTGTAAGTCACCCTGCTAACTAGAATTTGCAGGAGGAAATTTGTATTGTAAAAGGCCCGTATGTGGGCTCATGTTTCACCAAAACACTCTCCTTGTTTACACCGGCCTTTGTTTACAATGGCCGGTTTACAATAATCACATTAATATGGTACTCATCCAGTGGAACATTCCCTGACTGTGTACTCACCTAGTTGTACTCACCTAGTTGTGCTTGCGGGGGTTACGCTCTGGCTCTTTGGTCCCGCCTCTCAACCGTCAATCAACAGGTGTACAGATTCAACCCGTTCTCACACAAGACAGCACATATATGACTTAATGCTTAAAGTCAATATGTTGAATATGAATTAGTAAATATGTGATATATTCCCAGTTACTTTTTTTTCCAAGGCCCAAACTCTTCCTCACGTACCAACTTGCGTCTCACAGTACCCGTCCGTCAACCTAGATAGCAGAATAGTCGTGATTGGTTCAATTATAAGGAAAATTGTACTTTTCAGGTCCTACATGGGTTGTGAAATTTACCTACTATTGTCCATGCTCTTAGAATATTATAGATCAGCTACTTCCTATTGAAGGTTCGTAGTTTTGTTTTGAGAAATATTAGTTGTTCTTAGTAAATTATAATAAGCACTAAAAATTATTACATAGAATAACAGTCCTTCACCAATCAATATTATATACCATAGTTGGTGCTTTACAAATCTTTAAAGGATGTTTTGTAGGAACGCTAACAGAAAACGATGGTTCATTGGAATGTCTATGGGGTAAACTACTCTAAACAGGATGGTATTGTGTCTACTATACCAACTACAGGATCGGTATATTGTCCACTACCACCTGTTAGGTGAGTAAGGGGTGCAATACCACCCACAGGATGGGTATGAGGGTCATATCCACCCAGAGGATGAGTATGGGGATCACATCCACCCACAGGAAGGGTATGGGGTCCAATACCACCCACAGGATGAGTATGGCGTCCACTACAACCCACAGGATGGGTATGGGGCTCCAACCACCCATAGAATGGGTATGGGGCTCCAACCACCCATAAAATGGGTATGGGGTCCAATAACACCCACTGGATGTGTATATGGCGTCCATTGCCGCGCGTCGAGCTCGAAAACCGCAGCATTCATCTCAGAACCATGCCTATTTCACGCAGATTCCTTAATAAACGTAAAAGTTTTATATGTCACAAGAAAGATAGAAATATAAGCTTCATTCTAAATACCTTACCATGGGCATATTTAAATTTAAACCGAAGATACGTGTACTTTTATAATAGCCGAGCTCCGACCCCGGACAGATCGATCGACCGAGCAACTCTCTCTCAGAACAATGTTTATTTCACGTGAATTCGTTAGTAAACATATATGTTTTATATGTCTCAAGAAAGACAGACATATAAGCTTCACTTTAAACACTTTACTATAGACATATTTAAATTTCTAATGAAGATTATTGTATATTAAAAATTACGGAGCTCCCACCCCGTACAGACTGAACGACAGAGCAACTCTCTCTCAGATCAATGTTTATTTCACGTAAATTCGTTAATAAACATAAATGTTTTATAAGTCTTAAGCAAGATAGAAATAAGAGCTTCATTTGAAATACATTACAATAGACATCTTTTATAGCTCAAGTGAAGATACATATGTTTTTATACTAGCGCTCAGTAGCTTGTCGGGCATGGAGTGCAGACGCCTACGCACTTGCCGATATATTGTATAATTAACAAAGATACGCTAATAAAGCCTAAAATCTTATATGCCTCCAGAAAGACCGATATATGAACATTATTATAATTGCACCAAATGAAATATATCATGTTCGAGAACAAAGATATATGTTACCATAACAAAGGTATGTTAAGGTCTCACACCCTTGCCCATTATATTCTTGATTGTCCGTTGATTAATGTATATAGAAACACTGAGATAAGGACTGTTCCTGGACAAATAGCATGGATGTGTCACAACGGAAAGGTTGATGATATTCTTGAGAGATATAAGAATTTTGCACCAAGATTGTAATATTTTGTTGAATTATCTGCAGGTGTCTTGCAAATTGTCTATACAGTATACCTAGGTCATAAAAGTATTTGTGTGTACGTCTGATAACATACTACTTGTGAGGGAGGAAATGTATATTTTTACCTCTCAGAATGTTTGGTAATGTGTTTATTTGTGATGTGTGTCTATGTATATATTAACACGTTGTACTGAATGGGGTGAGAATAGCTTGAGCTACCTCATCCCTTTGTGTGTATTTTACCTCAATAAACTTATTTCAATTTCAATTTCAATTTCAATGGTTTTGTTATATATACTCGTTATTCGTTGACATGCGTTCGCTACTTAAACTACCATGTACTGTACTTACGTAAAATCTCCCATGTCTCTTCGCTCATCTCACCGAACCCTACAGGCTCTGTGATATATTGTTTAATTAATTGAGATTCACAAATAAAGCTAATAATTGTATATGTTATCAAAAAGGCAGAGCTTAGTTTAGTTCAATTATTATGCACTCCATACCCATCCTATGGACGATAGTGGAGTGTTACAGAGGCACATAATGGGCTCAGGGAATGAGCCCCACAATTCATATACCCAAGCAAGTTATAATCTTGATAAGCTAGTTACAAAAGTCAATACACATTGTCACATCAACAATGGGCTCGAGACCGACCACAAGTACAGTTTATAATTTAAGCAACTGACATATATGGAGGGCTAGTGTCACAATTGATATGTTTATCCTACACATAACCCCCCTCTCCCCCATCCAATGGGCAGGGGTGGATAGGTTACAATCAAGTTTTTTTTTTTGCGTTTTATTCAGAGATTAGATCTTATTAGGTGAGGAAAGATATTCATATTTTAAAGAAGGTTTCTTGGCTGATGCTCTCCATTGATGGAAAATATACAACCTTTTGAAAATCAATGTTAGTTTGATCTAGATATTGTAATTAACGAAAGTATTTATGTCATCAGAAAGGTAGAAATATAGGATACATTTAAAATCCTTTGTCATAAATATAAATGAAGTGAAAACGAAGATATATGCGTTTTGATAGTTACTTGATGGCTTGCTCTGAGAGTGTGAAGCCCTGCACACCAGCCAATAAATTGTATAATTAGTTTCCATATATTTTAATTAATCTTAAAAATCTATATGTCAGAAGAAAGGAAGATGTAGTCGTTAATGTGACAACATTTAAAAATATATATCTCTTAAGTTAAATAAATAATACCACCTTATCGCCGGTGTCCGGACACATGAAAATTACCTAGGTATCAGTATCCAGCCAGGCGGGGATCACAGGCTGCACAATACTGATAAATTATATAATGCACTACTTGTGGTCGATCTCGAACCCATTTATGATTTGACGACTTAGTGAATTTTGTAACTAGCTCATTAAGATTGTAACTTGCTTAGCTAAATGAATTGTGGGGTTCGGTCCATTCATTTTCTTTCTTTATTATGCACCCCATAATACCCATCCTGTGGGCGGTGGTGTAAAGGATTACAGAGGCACATAATCGGTTCAGGAACTGAACCCTATAGTTCGTTTAGCTAAGCAAATAACAATCTTTTGACGCTAGTTACAAAATTATTAATGTACACATACTTATGCATACATGCACATATACATACGTATACATATATAAATACACATACATATTTAATCACCCACACAAATACACACATCAGTAATTTTTTGTGTCACAAGTGATTCAACAAGAGGCTCACAACAGTCACTATACAAGGCACTTTACATTTATGAGGAGTCGCACAGTTACTAGTCTTGCTGCACACCCACCCAACTGGGCGGCAGCTTTACAGTCATGTGCTCCACACCCACCCAACTGGGCGGCAGCTTTACAGTCATGTGCTCCACACCCACCCAACTGGGCGGCAGCTTTACAGTCATGTGCTCCACACCCACCCAACTGGGCGGCAGCTTTACAGTCATGTGATCCACACCCACCCAACTGGGCGGCAGCTTTACAGTTACCTGGTGTTATTCTTCACCTATATCTTTTTCTGGTTAATCCCTATTTACATTATGCAGTTCAGGTTTCGTCGCCATACTATAGTTTTTAGTTTAGTTAATTTATCACATAATGGGTTCAGGGACTGAACACACAATTTATTTATCTAAGCAAGTTACAATCTTGAGGAGCTAGCCACAAAATTCATAACACATCGTCACATCAACAACATGTGTTCGAGATCGACCACAAGTACAGTTTCTAAATTAAGCAAATGCTATATGTGGAGAGCTAGTGTCACAATTGATATGTTTGTCCTGCACATTTCCACAGTAGTTTGCTTGGGTTTGCTTGGGTACATAGACAAGAGACTGAACTTCAGCACCCACATACAACACACAAGGGGATGCTCTGAGAGAGAGAGAAAGAGAGGGAGAGTAAAAATGTCCACTGAGGTCTGATTAAGTCCTTTTGGGGACCTTAATCATTAGGACGTTCAATGATTAACGCAAAGTGAGGCGTATTCAGATGGTATATTGACAACATTCAGCATATCTCATAATGACCTAGTAGTACTTGGTGCACAAATACCTTTTCCAAAGGAATCGCAAAACATAATTAAACACAACTGTACCGTACAGTGTTATATATTTATTTCAGTTTGAACAATTTTTAACATTAAAGGATAAATCCTTTAATTGGTTGAAATTGGTTTTAATATTCGAAATCTAATTTGTTGATGTTAAATAATATAAGGTTCAAATTTATTAAGATACATACTTTAAAAACTATTTCTATTTGAAATTTAAATAACATTAAAAGAGTACAGAATATAACAAATACCGACTATATATAAGACCTGACACTTGCAGCACTTAATTATGCTATTGTAACACATTGAAAGTAATAACATTATTTGATTCAGCAAAGCATTTGGTAAGGTTATAATAATAATAATAATAATAATAATAATAATAATAATAATAATAATAATAATAATAATAATAATGTATTAATTAAGTATTTTAAATTATAATTTACAACTTGCTAGCGCACAAGAAACAAATCCACGAATCATCATTACATTCTGTAACACCTACACATGATCCATGGTGCCAAATATTGCAACGGTCACAGCATACCATCAGCTTCAAATCATTTAGCTTTCTGCAAATGCAGTACACTTCCATCGAGCATGACCGGATGATTCGTTTTCTTCTCAGTGTCTGAGCTGCAGGGAATGAGATGAGACACTTTCCTTTAAAGTTCTCTTGAAGATGTTGTCTCATTCTGCATATCATACGAGGTTCACCGGATCTACACCACTTGCAAGTGATGCAGCAAACGCCGCAGCATATACCCCACTCATACTTGAGTCCTTGTGTCTGCTGACATTCATTATATTGCATATCAGCTTATCATCCTGGCAATTAGCAAGAGCATACAAGATAACTTCAGGAGATTTGGATGGTAATTTATGCCTGGTGTCGTATATGTTAATTTGTCCAGTTACTCCAATGTTGGAAACGGTGGCCCAGTGACAACCATCAACTTGGATAATTTGAATAAATTCACCAATTGTAACTGGCCAGGAGAGGTCCCGCTACCACGCTGGGTCATGAAGGCCTTCTAGGCTTGGCACAGTTTGTTTGATGAGGTCACATGCAGATTTTATATGAAGGTCAGAGAGCTGTACATTTGTTCCAATGTTCATTATCTCGTCATTTGTTAAATAATTTAACATTGTCGAATGTGAAGCACTGTTATCACTCTCCTTATTGTTGCATTGGTGTGAGGAGTGGCAGTGATTGGTTCAGTTTATTTTTTTTTTTAAATAGGGACATAAATTTGTACTGCAGATACCAGTACAGTTGCACCGTTTCTTTATATATTTTATACTTGGGTTAGCAAGGCGAGACGCTTCTCTTAACGTGATACTGTTGGTATCAAATAGAAATAGTTTTTAAAGTATGTATCTTAATAAATTTGAACCTTATATTATCAACATCAACATATTATATTATTTAACATCAACAAATTAGATTTCGAATGTTAAAACCAATTTCAACCAATTAAAGAATTTATCCTTTTTAAAGGATTTAATTAAAGGATTTGACACAAAAATCAGTATGAAAATTACCTCGGCTGAGGATATTGAAAAACTTCAAGCTGATATTATTAAAGTTTTCGACTGGGCATCAGAAAATAACATGATGTTTAACAGTGATAAATTCCAGGTACTCAGGTACGGTAAAAATGAGGACCTTAAACATAATACAGAGTACAAAACACAATCAAATGTACCCATAGTAGGAAAACAGCATGTAAAGGATTTGGGAATAATAATGTCTGACGACCTAACGTTTAAGGAGCATAACCAAGCAAATATTGCGACAGCCAGAAAAATGATAGGATAGATTACGAGAACTTTCAAATCCAGGGATCCCATCACAATGGTTGTACTCTTCAAGTCACTTGTGTTGTCCCGTCTTGAGTACTGCTCAGTACTCACTTCCCCCTTCAGAGCAGGAGAGATTGCTGAAATAGAGGGAATACAGAGAACATATACGGCACGCATAGACGTGATAAAGCACCTAAATTATTGGGATCGTCTCAAAGCCCTCCAAATGTACTCACTAGAAAGAAGACGAGAGAGATATCAAATAATATACACCTGGAAGATACTGGAGGGCCAAGTACCAAATCTACACAGTAAAATAACAACGTACTGGAGTGAACGATATGGAAGAAAATGTAGAATAGAACCAGTGAAGAGCAGAGGTGCCATAGGCACAATCAGAGAACACTGTATAAACATCAGAGGTCCGCGGTTGTTCAACGTCCTCCCAGCAAGCATAAGAAATATTGCCGGAACAACCGGGGACATTTTCAAGAGGAAACTAGATTTATTCCTCCAAGGAGTGCCGGACCAACCGGGCTGTGGTGGGTATGTGGGCCTGCGGGCCGCTCCAAGCAACAGCCTAGTGGACCAAACTCTCACAAGTCAAGCCTGGCCTCGGGCCGGGCTTGGGGAGTAGAAGAACTCCCAGAACCCCATCAACCAGGTATCCTTTAATGTTAAAAATTGTTCAAATTGAAATAAATATTTAACACTGTACAGTACAGTTGTGTTTGCCTGCCACAGCCTGCCACAGCCTGCCACAGCCTTGAGAGCACGGAGCCTCTCTCTACATTGGCGACCCAGTCTGGCTAAACATTGCGGTACAGTAGAACCTCAAGACCAAGGTATTTGTATCTGGTAACTAGTCGAGCAGAGAGCCATCATCCAACTGCATTTTGCGATCGGCCCCACCCCGTCTGGGTGGGTGTCGGTTCAGGATCTTTGTTTTCTCTACTGAGATGACTAAGCATAGTTCCTGACATGTGGACAATACAGAGTTCAGAACATTTTGGGTGTTGGTATATCCATTGGTGTGGATCAGTATATCATCCACATAGCTAATGATTTGTTCGCTGGACCTTCTAGTTACAAAGTTTAAAAGTGCACTGATTAACACATTGAACAGAGTAGGACTGAGGACACCTCCCTGTGGAGTGCCAAGTTCAAAAAATCTCGTTACACTCCTATGCCCATGGAACAGTACAGATGACTTCCTGTTGGATAGATAGCCTCTTATCCACCGTAGAAGCCATCCTCCAACATTTATTTTAGCAAGTTCTCTCAGAATGACGTGTGGGTTAGCAATGTCAAAGGCTGACTTAAGATCTAGGAAAGTGGTGTATGACCTATCAGTATGCAGGGTGAGGAATGTGGTAATACAGTGATGTACACTCTTTCCATGCGTAAAGCCATATATCTGGGGAGACAACATATTAATAATTTTGTAAAGGAGACGGTTGAGAACCATCCTCTCAAGACACTTATAGAGACAACTAGTGAGGGAGATTGGGCGAAAAGCACTCGGCTGGTGAGGTTTAGGAATGGGAATAATAACACTGTTGGTCCATGACTTAGGAAGCTCCCCAGTTACATAGCTCATATTATACAATTGAAGAAAGGTATTCCCTGGAACTAGCAGAAGCATATGCAGTATGCCGTCAGTAACTCCATCCTCCCCGGGTGATGTAGCTTTGCCTTTATGTAGAGCAGAATCTAGTTCGTATTCAGTAAAAGCATGTCACAGTCATCCTCTTGATGAAGCATGAAGTCAAGGAGCCTTGCCCTATCAGTATATCTATCATTTAATTCATTCTGCGAGGGTAGAGGAAGACTGTCAAAGCTGGAAGTCGTGGCCCTAGCACCAACAAGCTCATTTGCTCTGTGCAGAGGATTAGGGTACGAGATCTCTGCAGCATTTTTCCCTTTGATCTTGTTGATATCCTTCCATGCCCGACTTAGTGGCGTGTGAGAATTGAGACCACGGACAAAAGTTTCCCAGTTTATCTGCCTCAGCTCCACCATACGTTCCCTGGCCTTAGCCAGAGCCGCTTGAAAGAGCCGAAGCATTTCAGCAGTGCGGGTCCTTCTACAAGCTAGTCCAATTATTCTGGCAGTGCGTTTTAGTGTCTGCAATTTAGAATCATTATAATAAACATAAGTGCTATGACCAGTGTAATTTGGGTTACGTGGCCTGGACGATGGATCAAGTGATTCTATAAAGTGGTTGATAGTACCTGTGAGCTCATTGTTAAAATCTTCAACTGATGAAGGCTCAGATGAACTGCACCATTCTGACACATGAGCAACAAGATTGTCTCGCTGATTGATGGGCACAGCCAGCCTCTTCCGCTTGAACACTCCACCAGGGAGGATAGAACTGCCAATGCTTACAGTGGCTAATATGGCCAGATGATCAGACGTCATAACTGGCACTATTGACGAGGCGCACACGGTGTGGGAGACGTTGAAACCGAGACAGACCAAGAATACCCCCGTAGATATGCGTCGGTTCAAGGTCACCCACAATCTGTGCATCATCGTGACTACCTAATAGTGACACTAGTTGCCGTTACGATTACTGAACTGCGAATTACCAATATTCCTATGTCTAGCGTTATAATCACCTTTAATGATGGTAGGCTCAGTCTGAATACAGATAGGAAGGTCAGCATAATTAAAGTTACAAGGAGTCGATTATTTAGTACATAGTTGTTTTTCTCTTAAACTGGATGATAGAGGGGGAGTCTTTAACGTGATTGGGAATACATACATACATACATACATACATACATACATACATACATACATACATACATACATACATACATACATACATACATACATGCATGCGTACATCCATCCATACATACATACATACATGCATGCATACATATACACATACATACATATATACATGCGTATATAAATACATGCGTATATACATGCGTATATAAATACATACATACATACATTACATACATACATACATGCATGCGTACATACATACATCCATCCATCTATCCATACATACATACATACATACATACATACATACATACATACATACATACATACATACATACATACATACATACATACATACATACATACATACATACATGCATACATACATACATACATACATACATACATACATACATACATACATACAT
Organism: Procambarus clarkii; assembly: GCF_040958095.1. Classification (NCBI taxonomy): domain Eukaryota; kingdom Metazoa; phylum Arthropoda; class Malacostraca; order Decapoda; family Cambaridae; genus Procambarus; species Procambarus clarkii. The sequence continues at coordinate 2,673,758 of NC_091227.1, read as the reverse complement.
ACATACATACATGCATGCGTACATACATACATCCATCCATCTATCCATTCATACATGCATACATACATACATACATACATACATACATACATACATACATACATACATACATACATACATACATACATACATACATACATACATACATACATGCATACATACATGCATGCGTACATACATACATCCATCCATCTATCCATTCATACATGCATACATACATACATACATACATACACGTCCAGCCAGCATATAGCTATTTCGGGACAAAATCCAATACAGTTTATATTGGTGAAACGCCACTGTGATGAGGAGTTGAAATATCACAGGAACTGTAGGTTAATGTGTGACATAAGTGAGGTTAGATGAGGCATCTACAAGCATCAGCTGGAGGCTGATGGAGTGTTGTGGAGGCTGGTGGTACTATGTCCAGATGTTGGAGGGTGGATTTGACTCTCCCACCCTCCCTCCCCCCCCCCCCCCACACATTGACCGCAGTACGTCTAAGGTTACTTTCCACTCTCGCTTACCAAGGGTATAACCCCCGCCCCTCCCAACACACACACATGCATCAGATTCTTAACTTACAATATTTATGATTTACCAATTTATGTTACTACACTGACTGTCAATTTCACAATATTGTATAAACTTTGATGAATCGCTCGTCTATGGGTCATCCAATAATGTTAGCAGACTTCTAGATGTTACCACTGCTAGGTTTAGGCTCAGCTACAAGTACCTCTGGAAGTTTGTAACATCTGATGATGTAGATTTGACTAAATGTAAACTCTGTCAGCAGAACTATTCGCATACTTTGCGTCATTATATAATGGAATGTGAAAAATAGCGGAATTTAAAGATAACAACATCAATAGTGTCCATGAAATGTGTAAGTACTTCATTCATAATGATTCCATAGATGCTATGGAAGACAAACAAAACGCTGATGTAATTTACACAGATTTCGCAAAAGCTTTTGATAAATGTGACCATGGTGTTATTGCACATAAAATGCGTTCAAAAGGAATTACCGGGAAAATAGGCAGATGGATCTACAATTTCCTGACTGACAGAACCCAATGTGTAATAGTCAACAAAATAAAATGCAGCCCATCAACCGTGAAGAGCTCAGTCCCCCAGGGTACTGTGCTTGCTCCAGTACTTTTTCTCATCCTCATATCGGACATAGACCAGAACACAACCTATAGCACTGTATCATCCTTTGCAGATGACACTAGGATTTTCATGAGAGTTGGCAACATAGAGGACACGGCAAACCTCCAATCAGATGTTGATCAGGTCTTTCTATGGGCTACAGAAAATAATATGGTATTCAACGAGGATAAGTTTCAGCTCATGCGCTACGGAAAAATTGAAAACATAAAAACAGGAACCACGTACAAAACGCAGGCAAATCATAACATAGAACGAAAAGGCAATGTAAAGGACCTGGGTGTACTCATGTCGGAAGACCTTACCTTTAAAGAACACAATAAAGTAGCCGTCACAACTGCAAGAAAAATGACAGGTTGGATAACAAGAACTTTTCACACTAGAGATGCTATACCGATGATGATACTTTTCAAAACGCTTGTGCTATCTAGAGTGGAGTACTGCTGCACAATGACAGCCCCTTTCAAAGCTGGAGAAATTGCTGACCTAGAGAGCGTGCAGAGATCCTTTACTGCTAGAATCCACTCAGTAAAACATCTAAATTACTGGGACCGACTAAAGAGCCTAAATCTGTACTCCCTTGAGCGCAGGCGGGAGAGATACATAATAATTTACACGTGGAAAATAATTGAGGGGCTGGTCCCAAACCTGCACACAGAAATAACACCACATGAGACCAGAAGACATGGCAGGATGTGCAGAATACCCCCGTTGAAAAGCAGAGGTGCAACAGGTACTCTGAGAGCTAGAGAACTATCAACATCAGAGGCCCGAGACTGTTCAACACGCTTCCACTACACATAAGGGGCATAACTGGCAAACCCCTCACAGTGTTCAAGAGAGAACTGGATAAGCACCTCCAAAGGATACCTGATCAACCAGGCTGTGACTCATACGTCAGGCTGCGAGCAGCCGCGTCTAACAGCCTGGTTGATCAGTCCAGCAACCAGGAGGCCTGGTCGACGACCGGGCCGCGGGGACACTAAGCCCCGGAAGCACCTCAAGGTAGCCTCAAGGTAAGGTATGTGCTGCTCGAAATCTTAGCGAAGTATCCAAAATTTGCTTACTGTAGGTAATGCATACACATGACTGTAAAGCTGCCGCCCAGTTGGGTGGGTGTGGAGCACATGACTGTAAAGCTGCCGCCCAGTTGGGTGGGTGTGGAGCACATGACTGTAAAGCAGCCGCCCAGTTGGGTGGGTGTGGAGCACATGACTGTAAAGCAGCCGCCCAGTTGGGTGGGTGTGGAGCACATGACTGTAAAGCTGCCGCCCAGTTGGGTGGGTGTGGAGCACATGACTGTAAAGCTGCCGCCCAGTTCGGTGGGTGTGGAGCACATGACTGTAAAGCTGCCGCCCAGTTGGGTGGGTGTGGAGCACATGACTGTAAAGCTGCCGCCCAGTTGGGTGGGTGTGGAGCACATGACTATAAAGCTGCCGCCCAGTTGGGAGAGTGTGGAGCACATGACTGTAAAGCTGCCGCCCAGTTGGGTGGGTGTGGAGCACATGACTGTAAAGCTGCCGCCCAGTTGGGTGGGTGTGGAGCACATGACTGTAAAGCTGCCGCCCAGTTGGGAGAGTGTGGAGCACATGACTGTAAAGCTGCCGCCCAGTTGGGTGGGTGTGGAGCACATGACTGTAAAGCTGCCGCCCAGTTGGGTGGGTGTGCAGCACATGACTGTAAAGCTGCCGCCCAGTTGGGTGGGTGTGGAGCACATGACTGTCAAGCTGCCGCCCAGTTGGGTGGGTGCGGAGCACATGACTGTAAAGCTGCCGCCCAGTTGGGTGGGTGTGGAGCACATGACTGTAAAGCTGCCGCCCAGTTGGGTGGGTGTGGAGCACATGACTGTAAAGCTGCCGCCCAGTTGGGAGAGTGTGGAGCACATGACTGTAAAGCTGCCGCCCAGTTGGGTGGGTGTGGAGCACATGACTGTAAAGCTGCCGCCCAGTTGGGTGGGTGTGCAGCACATGACTGTAAAGCTGCCGCCCAGTTGGGTGGGTGTGGAGCACATGACTGTAAAGCTGCCGCCCAGTTGGGTGGGTGTGGAGCACATGACTGTAAAGCTGCCGCCCAGTTGGGTGGGTGTGGAGCACATGACTGTAAAGCTGCCGCCCAGTTGGGTGGGTGTGCAGCAAGACTAGTAACTGTGCGACTCCTCATAAATGTAAAGTGCCTTGTATAGTGACTGTTGTGAGCCTCTTGTTGAATCACTTGTGGCACAAAAGATTACTGATGTGTGTATTTGTGGTGGTGATTAAATATGTATGTGTATGTATATATGTATACGTATGAATATGTACATGTATGCATAAGTATGTGTACATTAATAATTTTGTAACTAGCGTCAAAAGATTGTTATTTGCTTAGCTAAACGAACTAGAGGGTTCAGTTCCTGAACCGATTATGTGCCTCTGTAATCCTTTACACCACCGCCCACGGGATGTGTATTATGGGGTGCATAATAAAGAAAGAAAATGAATGGACCGAACCCCACAATTCATTTAGCTAAGCAAGTTACAATCTTAATGAGCTAGTTACAAAATTCACTATAAGTCGTCACATCATAAATGGGTTCGAGATCGACCACAAGTAGTGCATTACATAAATTTATCAGTATTGTGCAGCCTGTGATCCCCGCCTGGCTGGATACTGATACCTAGGTAATTTTCATGTGTCCGGACACCGGCGATAAGGTGGTATTATTTATTTAACTTAAGATATATATATTTTTAAATGTTGTCACATTAACGGCTACATCTTCCTTTCTTCTGACATATAGATTTTTAAGATTAATTAAAATATATGGAAACTAATTATACAATTTATTGGCTGGTGTGCAGGGCTTCACACTCTCAGAGCAAGACATCAAGTAACTATCAAAACGCATATATCTTCGTTTTCACTTCAGTTATATTTATGACAAAGGATTTTAAATGTAGCCTATATTTCTACCTTTCAGATGACATAAATACTTTCGTTAATTACAATATCTAGATCAAACTAACATTGATTTTCAAAAGGTTGTATATTTTCCATCAATGGAGAGCATCAGCCAAGAAGCCTTCTTTAAAATATGAATATCTTTCCTCACCCAATAAGATCTAATCTCTGAATAAAACGCAAAAAACGACTTGATTGTAACCTATCCACCGCTGCCCATTGGATGGGGGAGAGGGGGTTATGTGTAGGATAAACATATCAATTGTGACACTAGCCCTCCATATATGTCAGTTGCTTAAATTATAAACTGTACTTGTGGTCGGACTCGAGCCCATTGTTGATGTGACAATGTGTATTGACTTTTGTAACTAGCTTATCAAGATTATAACTTGCTTGGGTATATGAATTGTGGGGCTCATTCCCTGAGCCCATTATGTGCCTCTGTAACACTCCACTATCGTCCATAGGATGGGTATGGAGTGCATAATAAATGAACTAAACTAAGCTCTGCCTTTTTGATAACATATACAATTATTAGCTTTATTTGTGAATCTCAATTAATTAAACAATATATCACAGAGCCTGTAGGGTTCGGTGAGATGAGCGAAGAGACATGGGAGATTTTACATAAGTACAGTACATGGTAGTTTAAGTAGCAAACGCATGTCAACGAATAACGAGTATATATATATTTTTTTTTTTTTTTTTTTTTTTTTTTTTTTTTTTTTTTTTAGATATATACAAGAGTTGTTACATTCTTGTACAGCCACTAGTACGCGTAGCGTTTCGGGCAGGTCCCTGGAATACGATCCCCTGCCGCGAAGAATCGTTTTTTCATCCAAGTACACATTTTACTGTTGCGTTAAACAGAGGCTACAGTTAAGGAATTGCGCCCAGTAAATCCTCCCCGGCCAGGATACGAACCCATGACATAGCGCTCGCGGAACGCCAGGCGAGTGTCTTACCACTACACCACGGAGACTGTTAAACATATATATACTGTATATAACAAAACCATTGTCCTATGAAGTCGATTTAACTTCCAAACATATATTTTTTAATTAATGTTAAATGTTTTCTGGCTAGTTATGTTAGATTTTATTAAAAATACGTATTCTACTTGTTAACATTATAATTTAAATTTGTGATAATTTGAGCAGAGAAGTGCGACAACTGGATATGCCAACAAACACTTTCCAAACAACGATATATCTTGGATAAGTCGCTCCACAACATTGCTGCTTGGACCATCGACTTCCTTTGATGCTACTTATTTCATAATGAAATTATATTAGTTTGGAGTAAATATATGTTTTCTCATGTTCTGCATTCAGCACCCACATTATAGTGAGTAAATATACCATATTACTTCATTACTTAAATAATGCTAGGAGGGTTTGAGTAGCTTTGGGTATTTAGTGCACAGAATCTCCAATAGATGGGGCGAGAGTCGCCCCATCTCTCTCACCCGAGAGAGAGTCGAAACTTAATTTAAAATTGATATATCTTTGTTCTCGAACATGATATATTTCATTTGGTGCAATTATAATAATGTTCATATATCGGTCTTTCTGGAGGCATATAAGATTTTAGGCTTTATTAGCGTATCTTTGTTAATTATACAATATATCGGCAAGTGCGTAGGCGTCTTCACTCCATGCCCGACAAGCTACTGAGCGCTAGTATAAAAACATATGTATCTTCACTTGAGCTATAAAAGATGTCTATTGTAATGTATTTCAAATGAAGCTCTTATTTCTATCTTGCTTAAGACTTATAAAACATTTGTGTTTATTAACGAATTTACGTGAAATAAACATTGATCTGAGAGAGAGTTGCTCTGTCGTTCAGTCTGTACGGGGTGGGAGCTCCGTAATTTTTAAAATACAATAATCTTCATTAGAAATTTAAATATGTCTATAGTAAAGTGTTTAAAGTGAAGCTTATATGTCTGTCTTTCTTGAGACATATAAAACATATATGTTTACTAACGAATTCACGTGAAATAAACATTGTTCTGAGAGAGAGTTGCTCGGTCGATCGATCTGTCCGGGGTCGGAGCTCGGCTATTATAAAAGTACACGTATCTTCGGTTTAAATTTAAATATGCCCATGGTAAGGTATTTAGAATGAAGCTTATATTTCTATCTTTCTTGTGACATAAAACTTTTACGTTTATTAAGGAATCTGCGTGAAATAGGCATGGTTCTGAGATGAATGCTGCGGTTTTCGAGCTCGACGCGCGGCAATGGACGCCATATACACATCCAGTGGGTGTTATTGGACCCCATACCCATTTTATGGGTGGTTGGAGCCCCATACCCATTCTATGGGTGGTTGGAGCCCATACCCATCCTGTGGGTTGTAGTGGACGCCATACTCATCCTGTGGGTGGTATTGGACCCCATACCCTTCCTGTGGGTGGATGTGATCCCCATACTCATCCTCTGGGTGGATGTGACCCTCATACCCATCCTGTGGGTGGTATTGCACCCCTTACTCACCTAACAGGTGGTAGTGGACAATATACCGATCCTGTAGTTGGTATAGTAGACACAATACCATCCTGTTTAGAGTAGTTTACCCCATAGACATTCCAATGAAACATCGTTTTCTGTTAGCGTTCCTACAAAACATCCTTTAAAGATTTGTAAAGCACCAACTATGGTATATAATATTGATTGGTGAAGGACTGTTATTCTATGTAATAATTTTTAGTGCTTATTATAATTTACTAAGAACTACTAATATTTCTCAAAACAAAACTACGAACCTTCAATACGAAGTAGCTGATCTATAATATTCTAAGAGCATGGACAATAGTAGGTAAATTTCACAACCCATGTGGGACCTGAAAAGTACAATTTTCCTTATAATTGAACCAATCACGACTATTCTGCTATCTAGGTTGACGGACGGGTACTGTGAGACGCAAGTTGGTACGTGAGGAAGAGTTTGGGCCTTGGAAAAAAAAGTAACTGGGAATATATCACATATTTACTAATTCATATTCAACATATTGACTTTAAGCATTAAGTCATATATGTGCTGTCTTGTGTGAGAACGGGTTGACAGATTCCTGAGCCTATTGGGCTCTATCATATCTACACTTGAAACTGTATATGGAGTTAGCCTCTACCACATTACTTCCTAATGCATTCCATTTGTCAAGCACTCTGACACTAAGAAAGTTCTTTCTAATATTTCTGTGGCTCATTTGGGCATTCAGTTTCCACCTGTGTCCCCTTGTGCGTGTGCCCCTTGTGTTAAATAGCCTGTCTTTATCAACCCTGTCGATTCCCTTGAGAATCTTAAATGTGGTGATCATGTCCCCCTAACTCTTCTGTCTTCCAACGAAGTGAGGTTTAATTCCCGTAGTCTCTCGTCGTAGCTCATACCTCTCAGCTCGTGTACTAGTCTGGTGGCAAACCTTTGAACCTTTTCTAGTTTAGTCTTATGCTTGACTAGATATGGACTCCATGCTGGAGCCGCATACTCCAGGATTGGTCTAACATATGTGGTATATAATGTTCTGAAAGATTCCTTACACAAGTTTCTAAAGGCCGTTCTTATGTTAGCCAACCTGGCATATGCTGCTGATGTTATCCTCTTGATATGAGCTTCAGGGGCCAGGTCTGGCATGATATCAACCCCAGGTCTTTCTCTCTCTATGACTCCTGAAGTATTTCATCTCCCAAGTGATACCTTGTACCTGGTCTCCTGCATCCTACCCCTATCTTCATTACATTACATTTGCTTGGGTTAAACTCTAACAGCCATTTGTTCGACCATTCCTGCAGCTTGTCCATTTCTTCTTAAAGCCTCAAGCTGTCCTTCTCTGTCTTAATCCTTCTCATAATTTTGGCGTCGTCAGCAAACATTGAGAGGAATGAGTCTATACCCTCTGGGAGATCATTTACTATATCAGAAACATGATAGGTCCGAGTACTGAGCCCTGTGGGACTCCACTGGTGACTTCACGCCATTCTGAGGTCTCACCCCTCAATGTAACTCTCTGCTTCCTATTGCTTAGGTACTCCGTTATCCACTGGAGCGCCCTACCAGTTACTCCTGCCTGTTTCTCCAGCTTATGCATCAACCTTTTATGGGGTACTGTGTCAAATGCTTTCCTACAGTCCAAAAAAATGCAGTCCGCCCATCCTTCTCTTTCTTGCTTAATCTTTGTCACCTGATCGTAGAATTCTATCAAGCCTGTAAGGCAAGATTTACCCTCCCTGAACCCATGTTGATGGGTTGTCACGAAGTCTCTTCTCTCCAGATGTGTTACTAGGTTTTTTCTCACAATCTTCTCCATCACCATGCATGGTATACAAGCTAAGGACAATGGCCTGTAGTTCAGTGCCTCTTGTCTGTCACCCTGATTGTATATTGGTACTACATTAGCTGTCTACCATATTTCTGGCAGGTCTCCCGTTTCCAGTGACCTACTATACACTATGGAGAGTGGCAAGCAAAGTGCTCCTGCACACTCTTTCAATACCCATGGTGAGATTCCGTCTGGCCACACAGCTTTTCTCACATCCAGCCCCAATAGGTGCTTCTTGACCTCATCTCATGTAATTTCGAACCTTTCCAAGGACACCTGGTTTGCTGCCACCTCTCCTAGCGCCGTGACGTCTCCCTGTTCTATTGTAAAGACCTCCTGGAACCTTTTGTTGAGTTCTTCACACACCTCTTTGTCATTCTCTCTGTACCTGTCCTCGCCCACCCTAAATTACATCACCTGTTCCTTCACTGTTGTCTTCCTCCTGATGTGACTGTGTAGTAGCTTTGGTTCGGTCTTGGCTTTATTAGCTATACCATTTTCATACCTTTTCTCAGCTGCTCTTCTCACACTAACATGCTCGTCCTGGTTCTCTGGTATCTCTCTCTACTTTCCGGTGTTCTGTTATTACGGAAGTTCCTCCATGCCCTTTTGTTCAGCTCCTTCGCTTTCATACATTCCCTATTAAACCACGGATACTTCTTTTGCTTCTCTGTTTTTTCCTGTCGGGCCGGGACAAACCTGCTTACAGCCTCCTGACACTTTTGAGTGACATAGTCCATCATGTCTTGTACGGACTTGGTTCTGAGTTCTGTGTCCCAATGTATATCCCTTAGGAATTTATTCATCTCCTCATTGTTTCCCTTCCGGTACGCTAGCCCTTTGTTTCCCAGTTCTTTTTTGGGGGTGATAATTCCTAGCTCAACCAGGTACTCAAAGCTCAATACACAATGATCACTCATTCCCAAAGGGGCTTCCAACTTAACTTCCCTTATATCCGACTCATTTAGAGTAAATATCAGATCAAGCAAGGCTGGTTCATCCCCTCCTCTCATTCTTGTCGGTCCCTTGACGTGTTGACTTAAAAAGTTTCTTGTTGCCACATCCAGCAGATTAGATCTCCATGTGTCTGGTCCTCCATGTGGGTCGCTGTTCCCCCAATCTATCTTATCATGGTTGAAGTCTCCCATGATTAGTAGTCTGGATCCGTTCCTGCTAGCCACAGAAGCTGCTCTCTCTTATTATGTCAATGGTGGCCAAGTTGTTTCTATCATATTCCTGTCTAGGTCTTCTGTCGTTCGGTGGGGGGTTATGTATGACTACTACTATAATTTTCTGTCCTCCAGTTGCTATGGTGCCAAATATGTAGTCACTGAAACCTTCACAGTTCTGAATTACCATATCTTCAAAACTCCAACCTTCTCTTATTAGCAAAGCTACACTACCTCCACCTCTCCCTTCTCTCTCTTTGCTCACTACCTAGTAGCCCTGTGGAAACAATGCATTTGTTGTGGTTTTTGTTAGCTTTGTTTCTGTGAGTGCTATTATCTCTGGGTTTTCTTCTAGTGCCCATTTTCCGAGTTCATTTGTTTTATTTGTAATCCCATCTATGTTAGTGTACATTGCCTTGAAGCTCACTTTCTTCTGTTCATTTTCTTGCCCCCTTCTTGGCGAGCATTCTGCCCATGTGGAAAGCTGTTCCCTGGGTGAGAAGATCTGTGAGGTGGTTTGCAGGGTCTCAGAGGATTTTGGGGTGGGGGGTAGGGGTTGAAGGGAAGGTGGGACAGGTAGGGTGTGGGTAAAGGAGATAGGGGAGGACATGGAGGATACAGGGTGAGGAGGGAGGAGGGATAGGGAGGGTATGGGATGAAGGGGGAGGGTGGACAAGGGGGGAGGAAAGGCGGGAGGGGGGATATGATGGGAATGGGGGAGGGGTGACAGGGTCAGAATGGGGTGGGGGGCAGGGAGGGAGGGTTGGGTGATCATTTGGGTTGGGGGCAAGTAGGGTGAGGGGAAGGGAGGGTTTCTATGCAGAGGGAGGTGGTGGTGTTGCCCTCCCCTCTGGTGTTGGTGGGATGCTGGTTTTGGGTTCCCCTCTTTTCTCTGGGACTGTTGTGTTGTGGGCTGCAATTTCCTGGTTTACTCCTCTCTCCCTGCGCTTCCTCCTTGCCTCTGATGCCCTGACTCTCTCCTCCTTCGTCCTGTCCCTCTGCAGGAATACTTTTTTGTATCCCTCCACATACTGCAGACGACTCTTCTTTTCGAGAATATCCTCCTTCGTGGCTTCGTTTGTAAACACCACCTTTACAAGTCGGTTTCTGTCCTTGTTGTACCAGCCCAACCTGAAAACCTTCTCAATGTTTTGTTCAGCCCCTTCCATCTGTAACCCCTTATGTAGCCCATGTACTGCCTCTCTATCCTTAGTATTCCATTCTTGCCTGTTGGATCCTTTCTGTTCTTTGATGCCTACAACTACCACTGATCTTTTTCTCTCCAGCAGCTGACTGGTGCACCTTGCTGCTTCCTGTGAGGCAGCTGCTTGCATGGCTACCTCCCTCACTGTGTCCATTGCTTCTGGGCTTTTGCTCAGTCTTTCTGCAAATGTTTCAGGTACAGAGGCATTTCCTTCCAATGTAACATTCCCAATGTTAATGTGTGGTCACATTAACATGGTGGTCATCCTGTGGAACATTCTCTGGCTATGTGGTCACATTAACATGGTAGTTATCCAGTGGAACACGTAACCAGTTAACTTCTCTGGCCCTACTGGTATTGCTATCATTATAATATACCGTATAAAAAGTATTCTCGATAGATACATGTTGGAGAGGTGTTGGATCAGATGAACATTACCCGGAATGAGTTAAGCGGAGCACTGTGGTGATCATACATCTTATGTTCCGTGTTCGTGTAATACTTCTTTTTGCTTATCTAAAATAGTTTTACTCTAATATTATGACAAAAGTAGCCATTGGCTTGGCTTTCTGCGGTATGCTTTAGTATTGTAAACGTAACTTAAAGCGTTGACTAATATCCTGCACACCTAAATAAAAACATATATTTTGTCTAAGATTATGTCTTTTTATATATATATGTTCCTTCAGTAATGCAATTTACAATATTGTTTGTTACTGTCGTGTTGGTCCTGGTCACGATAACCGACCTTGAAGCTTGGCTGGATGTTGGAGCAATTGTTATCATGTTTAAACACTTCTAACTTTCTTGTGAGATATTCCTTAATATCATGTTTAGTTCTTCTTTGTTAGTGATCATTACAGTGTCACCATCAGGTCCTTCGATGATGTTATCATGTGATACACCTAAATGTTGTTGATCTTATTAGCACTGGAAGCTTGCGACAATGTATATCACAGTCCAAAATTACTTTTATGCTATTTAGCAAAATACAGAATGGTGACGATAATTTTTTGGTGTATTTTGTAATTGGGAACTATTTCCTTTCTTGTAAGATTGATATTCTGACTTAGAACACTATAAAAATATATATTTGCTGTTTTATGGAGATGAGACACTATTGACACTTAGCTAAATGAGATCATCCCTTAATATGTCATGGTACAGATAAGAAGGTTTAGCCCACAGTTACTGATAACTCCAGTTTCAGCCACAATTATCATGAAGGACTTACGAATAGTATCAGCCTGGCTTGTAATTGTCAAGAAAGTAGCAGCTAACCAGCTCTTCCACTTCAGTTTGCAACCCATAAGTTCCAGGAATGTGATCCATTATGTGTCAACCTTCGTAGCCACCTAGGTGTGATTGCGGAGGTTTAGCTTCGGCTCTTTGGTCCCTCCTCTCAACCGTCAATCAACTGGTGTACAGGTTCCTAATCCTTTTGGGCTCTGTCATATCTACCTTTGAATCCATGTATGGAGTCTGTCTCCACCACATCGCCTCATAATGTATTCCATTGTTTAATTACAATGACACTAAAAAATTCTTTCTAATTTCTATGGCTCATTTGGGTACTCAATTTCCACCTGTGTCCGTTGGTGCGTGTGCCCCTTGTGTGAAATACTCTTTATTTACCCCATCAATTCCTCCGAGAATCTTGTAATGTTGTGATCATATCTTCCCTATCTTAAGTGAGATTTAGTTCCCGTAGTTTCTCCTTTTCGATCATATCCTTCATCTCGGTTACTAGTCTGGTGGCCAACCTTTGAACCTTCTCTAATTTAGTCATGTGCTTGATGTAGTCTCCTGCATGGTTCCATAAGTCGGGTGTATTGAATAATCCATGACTGTGGTCTACTGTGTGTTCCCATAAGTATAGTGAATGTTATGTCTCCAAAAGTATCAGAAAAAGTGAGATGTACTATATATCCTTGATGTGTAACATATTGTGTTAATATATAACAGTATTTATTCACAATTTTGGTAGCTTTTATTGATTCTCCTTCTCTTGTTTTTGGTTGTATTGCCTTATGAAACGAGTAAATTTCCAACTTCAGTAATGTAAAATCACCTTCGGTTTTCCTTATCAATAACACTGTGTGAGAATTTTTTCTACGCCTACCTCCCTTAGGAGGTGGACTACAAGTTTAAAGGCTGCTCACGGCAGTTAAGCATGAGTCCAGTAGAAAAAGGAAAAGCAGGAGCAAACCGCCAGGCCTCCACCACCAGGGGTGAAAACCTGTCCACAATAGGCCGCTGGCTCCTCCTAGTTAAACAGGACGTTAAAACTAATAAAGTATAACCGACGGGTTTTCACAATCAAATATTTATATTTGAGGTGGCGCTATGAATTGGAATTCGAATTCCCAAGAACAGCCGCCTTATCAAGATCACATCAACATTTAATAATATGCAGAAATATGGTGGAATAATATGGTTGAAGGGTTGACATCAAAGACTGTTTTCTATAACATAACAATTTATTAATAACAAGAGACTAACTACTACATTACCGAGTTTACGTTACGTTAATGTCCATCCAGTGGCACGATAACAAACAGCTAAATAGCAACCCTTGCTGTGCGGCTGCATACTGAACTAACCTGAACACAGGTGTGCCCACTGATGATGCAATATTGCAAATCAAAGAAAAATATCACAGACTAAGTTACACCACAGCGAATGGTTACGTTATTGTACATCAAGTGGCATTTGCAACACAGCTATTCAACAGCCCCTCGAGAAGTGACAGATCCCTAGATGACTCTACTCTCGTCACCAGATGACAACGAAAAGAAATTGCCTTAAGTGATTAATTACGTTAATTGACTGATCGCAGCAGTCAGCAACAAAGTACTACGGTAATCACAAACAATTGTCTCACACTAGACAACAACATGATGATACTCTACGTTAATCATTAACACTTGTCTCTCTTGTTAACAATAACTCAAACTTATATTACATCACACTTGACTCCTAGCAAGTATTCAGTAAGTAATTCACAATTAAGGTCAAACGGACCACTAATTACATCCCCATTGAGTTACGTTAACTAAGCCTACCCTAACTTGGTAGCTTCTCAACAGTCTGTGTCAAAAAATTACTAGTGAGTGTTAATTACCCTAATTAGCTCCGAGTAATTAATTAACTGTCACCAGGACTGATAATTAATCATCCATAAATACGTCTCACTCCGCACTGCCTAAGCAGGTCTCATCAAACACTGTGAATTCACGGGAATGGAGTTAATTACCCCTAATTAACAAGATGTGCCACTAATCCACTGTCCTCAGACAGGATATGATTAATACAACGATTTATGCTAGGTCCATGACCTCGCTTTACCGGGTCATCGGAGCTCTCCAGATGTTAATTACTCCACTAATTAGCATGAGCCACTAATTGCTATACCCCAGAAAGGTAATTAGTCTCGAGCAAATTACGTTAACACAAATACTGACAGACGCTGACAGATTCTCTCCCACTACGTGAATTCATGATGAGAAGGCTAATTACATAATTAGCTAGAGTGGTCAATTAGTTGTTACACGGACAATTAATTGCACCCGAGACGTATCTCACTCAAGCTCAACGCTGTTCTCTCTCATAACAGCCCTCACTCAACAATAAGTGTGCACCCCTTATCCAGTTAATTCCCCAATTATTAACTCACTGAATCCTTAAGTCCTCAACACAACTTAAAGAAACAAAGTAACCCCAGTGTTACATAGGTCACACTACAATGGCATGCAACAACACAAATGCACTGCCCACATATGGTTGCGGCTACTGCAACTCGTTGCAGTAGCCGCAACTACAACTACAACTACAACCACAACTACAACTTGTGTGTTGACACATGGTTGTGCAACACACAAGAGTATACCAATATTACTGCCCCCCTTTTCTTGCAACCGTTGCAAAGGACTACTGTGAACACACACTTACCTCAGCAAGGCAATTAACCCATCAATTGCCTGCTCTCATTAAGCACTGTGAATTCCCCTGAATAATCCTAGAGGTCCCTTAAACCCTCAACACAGCTCCTAGGGCAGCAATATCATATAAACTGATAACAATACTGCACAAACCTTCAACATAATGATGCTGTCAGCATACCCCACATGCTAATGACATCATTAGGCAATCAGTCAGCAATCACATCTACTGACTCACCACACAACACAGTACATAAAACATGCAAATGAACACATAGAAATGGCATTCACATAATCAATGAAAATTACATCATCAGGTAAATGTATCTCTAACTACACAGACCTCAGGGTATCCACTGACATCCCTGCAACCTGGCCTGCCTACCTCTAATGATTATAATTTTACATGCTGATACTCATAGCACTAATCACAAGTCTGACCGATTATATAGAATCGACAACTGGATCATTTATATGGTAAATCTCTACACTGACCGGTACATACTCGAGTCAGTCTACACACTTATATACATCATGATACTACAGTGTGGTCCCGTGTACAACATCTATCTCCAGGTACCGCCCTACCAGTCACCTGGACGTGCTACAGACAGCTGTCTCTCAGCTGCTTCCCTAGCCTGGCGAGGCTCTGAGACAACTCTTACCGGGAATTTCCATTGGTACTCATGACACTGTTCACAATGATAAATTTTACTCACGTCTATCCTCCTCATTTTTACTCATTTTCCAGGTCACTACCACTCTAGCTGTCAATACTTAGCTTGCTCCTCATGCATCGACAAGATATGGCCCTAGGCTGTCCCAGGAAAGTGGCCAAGTGGCCCAAGGAGGTGGCCAAGGCATGTGGCCACCGCGTGGCCCACAGCGCCCCTCCCGAGCTGAGGGGGGGGGGTGGTAGCCGGCGCGCTGGCCGAGCCGGGCCGAGCCGAGCGGCTGGGTGGCCTGGGGGTGGCCCCCGGGCATACACACGTTGACGGGGAATCACCAACAACTCCAGCAAACCAGAGCCTGCCTTGCTCTACACTGGGGTGACAATGGCCGGCGGCCACCGCCGCCTGGCGGAACTCAAAGTCCAACATGGGCCTGTAATCTCACCACAATTACACTAGGAGGCCCTGCTCGATTCCGCCAATTGTCCAACAACACTAGACAGGATATTCCAACCACCTGTTACACCATGAGGCTCTGCCAGCTGCCTCATGAGTGAACACTGTCAACTGTCTCTTTAGCTTTTTACTGTTCCTTCCGTAAATCCTTGGCCCCAATTCACGCCAATTGGGCCTTGACACAACTCCTGATGGCAGGAGTGCCATGCTCGATGAGTAATTTGGACGACAGAAGCGATTAACGGGGGTGGAGGTGGCAGGCCTGCCACATCCACCAGACACTTCTTCCTCCGCTTGCCGCCCAATTCAAACTGCCTCTATGGCGGGCAGGGAAACTCAAATGCCCATATCTCCCCCCCCCCCTACCTTGTCTTGACCAATCAGCAGGGAGCCGGCACACTACCAAGATGCCGCTTCCAACCAAAGCTCTTCGCGCCAAAACTCGGCTTGGAGCACAGATGCCTAAACCAATCACATGCCTCAGTCACCCTCAGGCGTCCTGTGACGTCACAAGGAGGGGGAGGCCTAAAAGACAGTGGCGTACTGTCTCACATGGTGGGGGGGGGGGGAAGGCAACGTTCACCCCACTGTCCCTCCCCCCTGTAAAACCGTTGGGAGAATCAAGTACCACCCTTCACTCTCAACTCCCATCCTATTTCACAGAAACAGGAAAATTTCTGTAATTCTCTCTACAGAGCAATCACAGACCTCTATCCAGTCCCAACCGACAGTCCTTAACATAAGCTTTCATTCAACACCCCACAAGTATATGTTAGTTTGAAAGCTTCAGTTTTCTAGAGTCCCTAGAGCGACTAGCCTAATCTAGAAACTAGGAAAACTAGCTGAGGGAATCTAGATTCCCTCACACTGTTGGAAAATATTATAATTTAACTATCTGTTATATTAACACATGTGCGTTGCTGAGCCACAGCAACCTTCCCCTGTCTCCCAGTCCTCCCACACCATTGCCCCCCACCTCTCCTCCATCCCCCTCGTCCTCCCAACAATTCCTCACTCCCTCGTCCCATCATCCTCCCCACTATTCCCCTCCCTCCCCCATCCCTTTTTCCTCCCCACCATCCCCCACTCCACCATCCCCTCGTTCTTTCCACAATCCCCCACTCCCCTTTCCCATTGTCCTCCCCACCATTCTCCATTCCCATCCCCAACTCCTCCATTTCCCTCGTCCTCTCCACCATTACCCTCTCCTCAGTTCCCACATCATCCCCACCATGCCCCCCTCCCGTACCTTTGTCTTCCCCAACTTCCCCACTCCCTCATCCGATGTATTCCCAAATGATCTGATGTTCCCATCAGAAAATTGGGAACATCAAATGATCTGATGTTCCCATCAGAAAATTGGAAACATCAAATGATCTGATGTTCCCCCATCGCTGGAATAAGAAAAACCAGTTAAAAAACGGAATGAAAACTAGGGTATGGTAAACAACACAGCTCAATTCCAACGCAGTGTCATACAAAATAATGAAATAAAAATAAAAATAAATAAAAATCTATGGAAATTCAATTTAATAATGAAATAGGAAACATTGAAATAGAATCATTACATATTTATTATAGCGTGTGTAACAGATATGGGGCTGTTTTTAAAAAAAGCATGATTTTACCTGTCAGAGATGTGGCATTTATATGATAGGTGTATAAAATCACGCACATATTCGAATGGAACGTTGTGTCAAAATTTCATTGGAATCGGTAATGAGGTTTCAAAGGTTTCTTTCACATGAAAAACACAGTTTAAAAAAAAAGGTTTGTTTTAACCCGTCACAGACGTGATATCTACATAGTATGTATATAAAAACCTGCTCGGACACAAATGGAACGTTATGTTAGAATTTCAAAGCAATCGGTGAAGAACTTTCGGAGATTAGCGATTTTGAACAAATGAGCACTTACATTTTGATTTATATAGATTTGTGCTCCCAAACCCAAGGATCACTAAATTACTCACAAAAATCACAGTAGCGTGATGCATAAAATCAACAAATCCACAAGGGCCGTGACAAGGGATCGAACCTACGTCCGAGAGGATGCCAGACGCTGCTTTAATCGACTGAGCTACGACATGGTCAAAAGAATTGCAACCAGAAGTTCTATTGACCTTACTTGGATCTTGCAGCCTTTCCGAGACACAAACCAGGGTTTTACACAATTCCCCTAATGCACTCGAGCTCTATCAATAAGCTGTTCCACCTCTTAACCCTTACTTCTTTACACTCTCCTCTCGGACGTAGAGGGATCTTCTTGGACATAGGGTCGAACCCTCGTCACGGCCCTTGTGAATTTATTCATCACTAAATTATTTATGTTTCCTCGTTTTTTTGTAATCTACATTTTTCTAAATTTAAGGTAATATTAAAATTAAAAATGTTAAATATATGGTTTAAATTGTATTATTATTATTGTATATTTCTTATTTCTTATGGTGAAGATTTGCTACCACAAAAAATAAGCAAATGTGAATTGTTCTGAATCTTTCAATTATTTCTACATGTTTTGTATAACTTAAATAAATAAATAAATATGAATTATAAATATAAATATGATTTATATCATATAAATATGATAAAAATAAATAAACTTGATACAAATGTTGATATTCTTATATTTTTCCTGGGAAGATTTGAGGCCCAAACCTCCTTCTCAGCTCCCCATCAATCACGAAATGCAACTAATTTTGTTTTCATTTTATTGTAATTACTTTATTAGCATATGATCATAAAATGCATATGGTTTAATCTTTTTTTTATATATATCTGTAAATCCATAATCGGTCAGAGAAAACCCATATCATATCAGTGCTAAATTGTAACATGATTAATAGTTAAATATATTTCATCCCGAATTTTGCATAACCGTTTCTATTTCAAAAGAAAGAATTATTTGTTGAACTTTTGAACAAAGCCTCTCAAGGGAGGAGCCGCAGAAAAAATGCCACAAGGTAATTGGTAGGAGATGTTTATGTACATTTTTTATATATTAAAGGGCCTGGTGATGTAGAGTTTTTTCAAAATATGAAAAATAGTGAAAAAATTCAAATAAATCTCCCACATCAGCGTCTTGAAAATTTCATCCCAATATGATAAGAAAGGAATTTTTCACGAATTTTAACTAAATAAATGCGTGCACATTGGGCCGCAACCAGTACTGATAATAACGATAATATCTCCTATTTAGTAGCAATAAGGGATAAAGAGATGAAAGCACCTGTCCGATGCACAAAGAAGAAAGGTAATATGTAAGTAATTATCAAAAGAAGGCACCAAACCGGGATTGCTATATAGCACCATCAAAGTGCAAAATAATCAGAGGGTGCTAAATATCACCAAGAATGCCAATACGAGAACAGAAACGCACAAGACGAATGATATCAAAAGTATCTGATTCACAAAGAATTCTATCGAAGGACAAGTGACCGCGAGGGACGGTCGGAAAGCAAGACACGCTCGTCCTGGAAGTCAAGACATTCAACAAGGATATGCACAACTGTAAGAGGGACAACGCATTTCGGACAATAAGGAGCAGGGCAGCACTCCATTAAGTGACCGTGAGTTAAGCGAGTATAGCCAATCCGCAACCTTGCTATAGCAGTTTCCCACCGTTGGTGACGGTGGCAGGAGGAAGGCCACGGGGACACACTACGTTTGAGAGTACGCAACTTGTTACCAACTACAGAAGACCAACAACCTTGCCAACGGGCAGGGATGGAGGAATGAATAACTGGATAAAAGTCAGAATAAGAATTACCTTTACAGGAGATGGGACAAGAAAGGATAGCTTCCCTAGTGGCAGCATCCACACGCTCATTTAAAGAAACACCAATATGGCTGGGAACCCAGCAAAACTCTACCGATTTAAATTTATTAGAAATAAGAAACAGCCAATGTTGTATCTCGATGACCACTGGATGGACAGGATTAAAGGACCCTAGAGCCATGAGGGCACTACAAGAGTCAACTACAACCACAAAGGAGGATCGACAATGAGAAAGCAAGAGACGGAGAGCATAGAGAATAGCATAAAGTTTTGCTGTAATGATGCTAGCCTCCGAAGGGAGGCAACACATATAAGTGCGGTCAGGAAAAACAACAGAGTAGCCCACACCGTTCGCAGACTTAGACCCATCGGAGAAAATGGAAATAGAGTGGAAGTGCGAAGAAAAGTACTCGAGGAAAAGGTGTTCCAGAACCGTAGGAGGGGTAAAAGCTTTAGTGATGCGGGTCAAGGATGTACAAAACTTTGGAAGGAGGTACTCTCTACGGGGGCAAGGAAGGAACAATACGAAAAGAAACATTAGAAATATGAACGGAAAGAGAATCCTGTGAGTGAGATAGTCGGACAGAATGAGGGAGGCGATAAAGAGGAACAGGAACCACAGGAGGGGTAAAACCTAAAGCACGACAGAAGCGAGAGGAAGGATGTTGTAAGGACTGCGCAAGATAGAGAAGACAGTAGCGATCACGGCAGTCCTGGAGAGAGAGGAAGCCAGTGTCAACATACAAGCTGAGATCGGGAGTCGAACGAAAGACACCAGAGCTGAGACAAAACCCAGTATGGTGCAAAGCATCAAGACGGCGAAGAGAAGAAGGAGAAGCAGAAGAGTATGCAGGGCAACCATAATCGAGTTTAGACAGGACGAGAGAGGAATGCAAATAGAGGAGCGTGCGCCAATCCGCTCCCCAAGAAGTATGGGGCAAAACCTAAAGTGAGTTAAGGGTCTTAGAGCATTCAACTCGAAGGTAAGAGATATGGGGCGACCAAGACAAACGAGTCTCAAAAATTAACCCCAAAAGCTTAGCGGAATCCTTGTACACAAGGGGATGACCATAAAACGTGAAAGAGGGACGAAGAACGACATGCTTCCGAGTAAAAGTCATAGCACAAGTCTTAGACGCAGAGAACTTGAAGCCATGATCGGTGGCCCAAGACGACACGTCATCAATCGCAAGTTGAAGCCGTCGTTGAAAAAGAGGCGAATCATCACCCTGACAGCAAAGGTTAAGATCGTCAACATAGAGAGCAGAGAAGACGCCAGAAGGAAGAGAGGAAAGAAGACCGTTGAGGGCAACTAGAAAAAGAGTAGTTCTTAGAACACTACCCTGGGGTACACCCTCATACTGCCTAAAAGGGGCAGAGAGAGTGGTACCAAGCCTGACACGAAATGAACGAAGAGAGGAAACTTTGGAGGAAGAGAGGGATATTCCCCTGAAGGCCAAATGAATAAAGTTGGGACAGAATATGATACTGCCAGATAGTGTCGTTAGCCTTTTCCTGGTCAAAAAGGACGGCAACAACGGAGGTCTTTGCAAAAGTACTGCAAAAGCAATACGAATATAGACCTCTAAGTTCACCAGGGCATCCGTTGTGCTGCGGCACTTGCGAAAACCAAATTGAAGAAGGGAGATGTGGTGATAGTGCTCTAAGAACTACATCAAACGAACGTTAACCATACAATCAAAGAGCTTGCAGACACAACTCGTGAGGGCAATAGGGCGAAAGTTCTTGGGGATGACCCGAGAGACCCTGGTTTCCGAACAGGGAAGACAACAGCATCGAGCCAGTTCTCAGGGACTGACGACGACTCCCAGACCCGATTGTACAGACTCAGTAAATACTGAGACGTGCACGGAGGGAGATGGTGAAGCATTTCATAATGAATGACATCGGAGCCTGGCACTGTAGAACCGCACTAGGGCAGACTGAAGCTCAGAGAGAGAGAGAAGGGATCGTTATGGGGAAGGCGAAGATGGGTACAGAAATCTAAAGGACGAGATTCAAGAACAGGCTTACGAAGAAGGAAGGATTGGGGAAGATGAGAACCAGAACTAACAGATGAAAAGTGGGAACCCAGTTCGGTCATGACCTGCAACGGGTCCGCCACAAGAGCACCACCGAGGCAAAAGACCGGCTAGACATCGGGAGCAAACTTACCCGCTATCTTGCATATACGCTTCCAGACTAGTGGCAGAGGAGTTTCTGCCGTAACTGTGGAGACATAAGACATCCAGCATGCACGTTTAGCCGTACAGATGGTCCTATGGACCACTGTTCTCGCCTTCCGAAACAAAAGAGAAGACTCAACCGTCTGCCGGCGGCGGTGCCTCTTCCAGGCTGCATGCTTACAACGGACAGCCCGAGCACAGTCCACATTCCACCAGAGAACGCACTTCCGCGTTCACAGAGAGGAAGAGCGAGGAATAGAACAGAAGGCAGCGTCAAAGACAGTGTCATGAAAAAGAAGAAGGGCACGAGGGAGAGGCAGAACGGAGAAATCGGAAATAGTAGCACGGAGAGTAAAAAGGTGCCAGTCAGCCTCGGCAAACCGCCACCTAGGGAAGGCGAGAGGAGGGTGAAAAGAGAAAAAGGTAACAAGGATAGGAAAATGGTCACTGACATGGAGGTTATCAAGGACCGACCCGCTACTCGAAATTTAAGTAAAGGGATGACGAGCACAGAGAAAGATCGAGACAGGAAAGGGAGCGGTTCCGAGAGTCCAAATGAGTGGGCTCATCAGAATTCAGAAGAGACAGGGAAGAAGAGAGGATGTAAGGTTTAAGGAAGCGATCCCGGGTGTTTGTCAGCACATCACCCCAAAGGGCATGTCCAATTGAAATCACCCAGCAGGAGCACAGGCTCCGGCAAGGAGTCCAGTAGGTGTTTAAGATCGGGAAGAGAAAGTGGAACAGTGTGGGGGAAAGATAGATGAACAAACCGTGTATCATTTACTCACAAAGACACGGGCAGCAGAGCAGTGGAGAGGCGAGGAAAAAAGTAAGGGGCCAAAGGGGACATCAGAGCGAATCAAGAGAGCAGAATAGTTATGGGCCCCCAGCAACAGCTGGGAGGGGGGGGGGGGGGAGAGAAAAGAATAGCCACAGAAGCGACCAGGACGAGCATCAAGCATCGGCTCCTGGAGACAGACACAAAGGGGTGAAAACTGTGAAATTAGAAGTTGGAGGTCAAAGAAATTGGCATAATATCCATGGATGTTCCACTGAAAAATAGACATCGACAAAAAGAGAAAGGATAGCAACAGAGAACAAAGAAGAAAGAAAGGTGAAAAAGGAACACACCACGTTAAAGAAGCACAGGGTCAGGATCAGGGTCAGCGAAGTCAGGGCTAGGGAGCATGGGTAAACTGAGTAAAGAAGTAGAGATATGAGCGGGAGGACAGACCAGAGGTGGACGAGCAGGGTCCGGAGGAGGAGGAGGAGGAAGAGGGGGAGGAGACAACCGAGAGGGGTAGGCAAGGAGAGCAGGAGGAGGGGAAGAAAGAGGGGAGAGCACCTCAGCAAGGGCAGTAACCGAGATGGGGCTGGGGGCCAAAGAAACCTCCACACTAGGAACAAGGGGTCTACCACCAAAGCGGGAGGGGAAGGAACGATAGAATCAGACAAAGATAGGGGGCGATGAAGAAAGTGAAGCCTTTTTACCTACTGGGGAGGAGGAAAGGTTTAAACCAATAAATAACCAATAAAGGGTAACCGACGGGTTCTCACAATCAAATATTTATATTTGATGTGGTGCTATGAATTGGAATTCGAATTCACAAGAACAGCCGCCTTATCAAGATCACATCAACATCAATCGTATAAAGCAGAACATGGGTGGAAAAGAATGGTTGAAGGGTTGACATCAAGGACCATTTTCTATAAAATAAATAATTTATTAATAACAAGAGACTAAACTACTACAACATCGAGTATACGGTACGTTAATGTCCATCCAGTGGCACTATAACAAACAGCTAAATAGCAACCTTTGCTGTGCGGCTGCACACTGAACTAACCTGAACACAGGTGTGACCACTGACGACGCAATATTGCAAATAAAAAAAAATTCACAGACTAAGTTACACCACAGAAAGTGATTCGTTACGTTATTGTCTATCAAGTGGCACTTGCAACACAGCTATTCAACAGCCCCTCGCACTGCGGGCTGATTACATGAACTAACTGAACAATGATGGATGACCACTGATGACACAAGCTTGCAATCAATATTGTCACGGCTTCACGGTGAACAGATACTATAATCACAATCTTACGGGTCCTCCAACCATAACAGGAGAGACCCACGTAACTAGGCGGGTAGTCCAACAGTGACCCCCCCCTATCACAACCTAATGTGAACACTCTTTGCAACTCCCTGCAAGAAGTTGCACTGTAAACAGTAAACAAAGCCAGGCAAGGTGGGGTTCTGGGACACAGCTCCAGTAATCCCTAAGTTACTTTACTCTCGTCACCAGACGATAAACAAAAGAAATTGCCTTAATCAATTACAAAATTGATTATGTGATTAATTACGTTAATTGACTGATCACAGCAGTCAGCAACAAAGTACTACGTTAATCATAAACACTTGTCTCTCTTAGACAACAACATGATGGTACTCTACGTTAATCATTAACACTTGTCTCTCTTGACACAAGTCAATTTGTTAACAATAACTCAAAGCCTCTTACATTACATCACACTTGACTCCTTGCAAGTATTCAGTGAGTAATTCCTAATTAATGTCAAACGGACCACTAATTAAATCCCCATCGAGTTACGTTAACTAAGCCTACCACTAACTTGGTAGCTTCTCAACAGTCATGTCAAAATTTACTTTAATGTGTGTTAATTACCCTAATTAACCCTGAACAATTAATTAACTGTCACCAGGACTGATAATTAATCATACATAAATACGTCTCACTCCGCACTGCCTAAGCAGGTCTTATCAAACACTGAATTCACGGGCGAGGAGTTAATTACTCCACTAATTAACAAGAGTGCATCTTAATTAATCCACTGTCATCAGACAGGATATGATTAATATAACGAGTTATGCTAGCTCCATGACCTCGCTTTACCGAGTCATCTGAATCATCAAGACCCCTGACGTTAATTACTCCACTAATTAACATGAGCCACTAATTGCTATACCCCAGAAAGGTAGTTAGTCTCGAGCAAAATTACGTTAACACAAATACTGACAGACTCTGAGTTCCTCTCCCACTATGTGAATTCATGATGTGAATGCTAATTACATAATTAGCTAGAGTGGCCAATTAGTTGTCACATGGACAATTAATTGCACCAGAAACATATCTCAACTAGCTCAGTACTGTTCCCTTAACAGCTCTCTCACTCATCAAGAAATGTGCACCCCTTATAAAGTTAATTCCCATTAATTAACTCACTGAATCCTTAAGTCCACAACACAACTTAAAGAATACAAAATAACCCCAGGTTACATAGGTCACATTTACAGTGGCATGCAAAACAACATAAATGCACAGCCCACATACGGTTGCAGCTTCTGCAACACGTTAATTACTGTACCCACACAATAATGACACACAGTTAGGCAACAACAAAAGTATACCTACATTACGGCCCCCTCTAATCTTGCAACAGTTGCAAGGGACTACTGTGTGCAATCACAACTACTTCAGCAAGACAATTTACGTTAATATAAAACACCGTCGCTACGCGGACAGCTGACACTAATTTTCATAATTAGGCTATACTAATCAATTGCTTGCTCTCATTAAGTACTGTGAATTCCCCTGAATAATCAAAGGGACCTCCTTAAATCCTCAACACAGCTCCTAGGGGCAGTAATATTACGAATACCTGGTTACAACTCTGCCCAAACCTACAACATAATGATGCCGTCATCATACCCCACATGCTAATGACATCATTAGGCAATCAGTCAGCATTCACATTTTCTGACTCACCGCACAACACCGTATATATATATATATATATATATATATATATATATATATATATATATATATATATATATATATATATAGATATATATATATATATATATATATATATATATATATATATATATATATATATATATATATATATATATATATATATATGCAAATGAAAACACATGGAAATGGCATTCACTTAATCAATGAAAATTATATCACTAGATAAATTGTACATAATTATACAGACATCAGGGTAACTGACAACCCTACTACACTGGCCTGCCTACCTCTGCAATGATATAATTAACATGCGGCAACATGGCATTAATCTAGACTCTGAACGATTATATAGAATCGACAGAACTGGATCACTTGCATGGTATATCTCTACACTGACCAGTTACATGCTCCAGTCAGTCTACACATAACATATATCTATATACATCTACATGTGGTACTGTGTACAACATCCATCTCCAGGTACATCACAACCAGTTACCTGGACGTCAGTACAAAAAGTGGTCTCTCAGTTGCTTTCCTCGCCTGGCAGGCGCTATGGGACAACACAGCTGTTACCGGAATTAACAACAGTCCTGAGACACTGTAACAATTATACTCACGATTTCCACTCTCATTTCATTCATTTCCCCGGTCTCTACCTCACTGGCTGAAGAACACCTAGCTCGCTCCACGTGCGTCGACTAGGTGTGGCCCTAGGGTGTCCAGGGCAGGTGGCCAAGCGTGGCCCAAGAGAATAGCCACGGAGTAGCGCGGGGCATCACAGCGCCCCACCCGGGCTGATGTGGCGTGGGGTGGCCAGGGTGTGGCCATCACGTGTGTTGGATATTTCCAACATCGAATACAGCATTGTTGTATTCTCATTACTTATTACTAACCATATTAATATTGTAGTAAGTAAAATTAACAACTCGTAGAATTCTCCTGTACTAATAATTCATCTGTGCATTAGGCTAGAATTCTCACGTCATCTGACGCCAGTATTACGTCAGATTTCTTTACAGTAAAACACATTATATACAATTTGTGTGAGAATTAAATACGATTCTCCATAATTAAAGCATTCTGTATGACAACTGATTGCAGACGAATTGTTCTCTAACTAAAAGCCGAATAGAGCTTTAGAATCAAAACGTTTACCTCACGATAGAGGTAGCGTCATCAATGAATGCTATGGGGAGACATTAATTCCTCTCCCTTGTATCTTTACTATTCTTAAATAGTTAAATAATAATATTACGTTCCTCTAAATAATAAACCCGTCCAGTCTTTAGAGTTTCAAGCGCAAATGCGAGAAATATTAATGTTCATGCCAATAATTTGTGTAATGAACGTCGACTCGGCGTGGGGGTAGGGACGCGAAGCCATCCTCAGTCGGTGAGGCGCTCGAGAAGAGTACACGTGGGGAACCGAAGAGAGGCAGACCTACGCTTACCGTACTCACAAAAGACGCCATTGTCCAGCAAATAGGACACGTGTGTCTATCCACAGATGAAAGCCGCCACTGTGAGGCGTGAACGGCCTTGCAGATAATATCTTCAACTAGTGCTGGTGTTAAATAAGGGCCCCTAGACTTGGTTCCTGACGACACGTGATCAGCCAACTTGAGACGTACAAATTCAGGATAAGCTCACCTGAATTTAGGATACGTAATTACGGCAATCTTAATACTTACACAGTGCCCACAGTTAAGTACTTTTATTTGATGCATCATTTATAAGTGTATTAATGGTAGGGTGATTGCACGTCACGCGGCAAGACAACACCTAATAACAGGTGATTAGAATTCTATCTGTAGATATCAATAATCTTGAATATGTATTGAGTAGTTAAATCAATTGCTACTGGTAGTCATTTATCTTGCAGCTCGAGAGACGAATTCCTCATGCTGTCTTCTCCATGCTAACCGTGTCATTCGTCGGTGTACCAGACTTGGAGATTAAGAGGACAGCCAGGGTTATCTAAAGGAATCTATTACCAGCTAAGGCTTATTTCTTTTTATTCATAACTTTGCAATTTGATACATTCAGAATGTACAACATAATGTGTGATTTACTGTAACTCATTATTATGCTCATATTCATGTTCTTCTTTGTATGAATAATATTATATTCAACATTAATTATAGGATTAGATTATTATTAACGAACGAACCACACTGATTCCTGGACGTACTGACCTCCAGCAATAACCCCCCAATGTAGGTGTTTGAGGTTTGGTTTTAATAATACAGCCCATTAATTATTCTTATGATCATACTTTCTACTCATATCCATAGTCACTGGTTTTCTCTAGAATTTTATCTAATGATCTGAAATTCTCAGTTTCCCTCTTTACTTTAAAAGCGGGTGGTCCTTCGTAATTTAATTTACTATTTTAATTATTAATTGATCAGAATCAAACCCAAATATCCCACATTATGGTCCTTATCGAACCGGATAGGCATTAAATTTATAATTAAAATATTAACCATTAATAGCTAATCCTTGTGTGATAGAAGCTAGACTAACTATTTAATTAATTGTGTCAACTAACATTGTAACAAATCAGTTAGCCTAGATCACACTAACATATTGCTACTTTTACCTCATGTATAAAGTGGCTTTAGTGGGTCATAGCCAATTACCCACAACACTTAGACCTATACCTCACACCGAGGTGAGAATCTTTAGGTCACCAGGAGCAACAGCTCACAACTTTTACAATAACACCACCCTAACACCTGCGTTAGAGTGGCCTCACCACCTAACCATCATCTATTTAGGTGGCAATGACATCCACCCCACTCGTCATCCAGCCGAGGTGATCAAACACCTCAAAACCATAATTTCTTCTTACAAGCTCATCAGTGAATCAGTAGTATTCACATTAGTGGAGCCTCGCCAACCAAGCCAAGATAATCGTTGGGGAGTAACTCCGGAATACTACCTGAGAACTGCTAAGTACATAAATTTCAGGCTGAAAAAACGAGTGAGATTGGATGCCACATATATACAATTTACAGCCAGCCCTTACAGACAGAACCTGACTAGAGACGGTGTACATTTGTCAGGGGAATCTAGGTTGCATGTGGTTGACAAGTTAATTAACACCATCAACCATCACAAAAGGCTGTGGCTAGCAAGCCAAACTTAACTGTACATAATTATTCACCTGTGTGTGCAAGAGCACTCTTATAAAACAAAAACCCAAAAATACAGCACAACTATATTTACCTTATTGCACCACAATAATCTTTACCCATGTTATTAGGTAGAATTTAGGCTGAGATTGTGCTGAATTTGGTACAAGCCCAGACTAAATAATTTTATAGTTCTTAGTTAGGAATTATTATGACTAGATCTAAAACTAGTCAGTGTTGTGTATATATTACATAATTGTGCTGACCCTCTACAGGGTGGGATAAATTTTGAGATAACTCTGATTGGAGTATCTCCATAATATTTCTCTTGTATGCATTATTTTGTGTATCTATTTTGTGCATTGCTGGATCATCTCCATTAACTCTGATGGTGATAAGGATGAGCTAACCGGACAAGAACTAATGGTGAAGTTCAGACAGTGCACAAAATATCTAGCTATTTGTTGTTAGGTAGGTAGGTACATTCAACCTCAAGTGAGGTAAACCATAAAGTAGTCACCTTAATTTAGACTACAATTAATGTTACCTGTTCACTAATGAACAAGTATCCAAGCTTCATTAGTAATACATACCCTAACACTGTGAAGTTTGAACCTAAGCCCAACATGGCTACTCCTGAACAATTGAGGAGAACCTACATTGGCCTTAAAGGTCACTTGACCAGATTAATCAATAAGGCTGATGACTTAACTAAGGATAATCCTATTGACTCTTATCACTTTAGAGTCAACAGTTAGATTGGCTGATCTGAAATTTGATCAAGTCAGAACTGCAGGTCAATCTTATCTTGCTCTGCTAAATACTGTAGAAATTGACCCTGAGGAAGTAAGTCAAATAGTAAACGACATCTCCCAATATGAAGAGGAGACTCATGATAAAATTTTCAGGCTATCTAAATTAGCCAAACAGTCTGGATCCAATGCCAGCAACACTGGGTCTCACTGCAATAATCACTTACCTGAGGTTCGTTTACCTACTCTAGACTTGCCCACCTTTTCAGGATTAGATACAGAAAATTGGGATAATTTTTGGACTTCCTTTAAAGTTCACATCCATAAGAAACAGTCTCTAGACAAAGTTTCTAAATTTTCATACCTACTCAGTCTTCTCAAAGGAGAGGCTAAAAAGGTCATACATAACCTTAATCTTAATGAGAGTAATTATGACGAAGCTATAAAACTCCTGAAGTTGAACTATTGCAACAAAGTGTTAAGTATAGCCACCCTTTATTATCAATTACTAGATCTGAATGCACCAAACAGTAGACCAGAGTCACTTCAAAGCTTCAGACTAGAAGTAGAGTCTCTAGTAAAGGCCTTAGGTACTAAGGTTAATATACCTAGTTCTGAATGGTCTATCAAGCTATTGTTACAGAGGAAATTACCTCGAAACGTCTTGACAGAGCTCTGCTCACATTATAATACTGAGTTTCTTACTCTCGATCAGATTTTCGAGGGGTTGAGGATCACAGTTAATAGGTTAAAGACATGACAAAATTAAACCTGAGTCCAAACCAATTAATACTGATATTTCAGTCAAACCTAAACAGACTCCAAGTAAGTCTAATAAATGTAAATCCAAATCTACTCCATCCAACAAGAAGGGAAGTGGAAATGTAGGTATCTACTCAGTATCTCCCTCAGAGATAACTCATGACTTGTCTACTAAAGAGACTAAGTCTATTAATCAAAGAAAGTGTCTGTTCTGCAATCAGGAACACACCACTTATCAATGCTCTGCTTATCCTACGTATAATGCTAGAGTCAAAAGGTTACAGGAATTGCACAAATGCACTAAATGTATGGGTTCTCATGATCCCAAGAAATGTGCAGTACCACTACGTACTTGCAACCGTTGTAAACAGGGTGTACACCACTACGCCTTATGTAGGAAATCTCCTACACCAACTATAACCACTGGAGAGAATTTTACTAATTCTACGTCAGTGCAATATTGTAAAGTACATCACGAAGTGAATGTACTCGCTACTGAGTCAGGCAACAGTACTACCTTGCCTACTGCTCAGCTTAAATTGATAAATCGAAGATCCAGAATTAACAGTAGAGGTCTCTTTGACCAAGGTTCCCAAAAAACCTTCATCACACAACAGTTGGTAGATGATTTAAATTTAAAACCTACCAAAAGTGTGAAGTTAAACATTTCTGGTTTCCTATCAAATAGTGGACCACGTGACTACAAGGTAGTTAAATTACTAGTTAGACTAGGATCCTCTGCTAGCCCAATCCATGCAGTGGTAGTGGATAAGATTCCTACGGACCTGCAGGTCACAGGATTAGCTCGCACAGCGAGACACCTTAAGCGAAACCGCATGAGGCTAGCGGATCATAAAATAAATTCCGATTCTCTCACAGATATTGGAATATTAATAGGCGCGGATCATTACTACAAGTTTATCACTGGATGCACTAGACAACATGGTATGAATTTGTTGTCGTCCGCAGGTGGCAAATTGCTCACAGGACCCGTGCTTTTCAGACAAGGTCCAGCGCCCACAAACCAACAAACCAATAATGTAATTGTGGCGTGACTAGGCTTAGAGCAGTCACCCCTACGCTTCAGGGAAATAGCCGAGGACATTGAGTCTGACCCACCAATACATCGTTTGTGGGATCTAGATACGTTAGGCATCATCCCTGAGCAACCAAGTCCTGATGATACATGGACTTACCAGCAATATCTGGATACGGTTGTCTACTCAAATAAACAATACTGGGTAAGACTCCCATGGAAGTTAGATCATCCCCAACTTCCAGTGAATTATTTTATGGCAGCCTCACAATTGCGGTCTCAATTAACACGACTGCAGAAGCAGCCAGAAAAATTAACCATGTATCACCAACTTATTCAACAACAACTTAACAATAAGTTCATTGAAGTTGTTGAACACGATGACCGAAAAACAGGTCATTATTTACCACACCATGCTGTGGTGAAAGACTCACTGACAACACCTATTCGTATTGTCTTTAATTGCAGTGCTAAAGTAAAGCCTAATAGTGTGTCTCTAAATGAATGTCTCCAAACGGGACCTAGCCTAACACAAAGGCTACATGACGTATTGTTGCGATTTCGCACAGGTATTTTTGCCTACACTGCTGACATCAGCAAAGCCTTTCTCCGAGTAGGATTGCAGGAGGAAGATCGTGACTACACAAAATTCCTCTGGTACAAGGATCCACTGGATCCTAACAGTGAAATAATCACCTATCGGTTCGCCTCTGTATTATTTGGTGCTACATCCTCACCGTTTCTTTTGCAAGCCACATTAGACACTCATTTGAGGAAATCAGACAGCCCTTATAAGGCAACCATTAGCGACAACTTATATGTCGACAATTTCCAGGGGACAACTAATGATCAAGCTGATCTGGTAGAAATCTACCATGAGGCTAACCGTGAACTGTTAGGAGCTAATATGCCTCTACAGTCATGGGCCTCAAATAATAAACTACTTAACCAGTTAATTGAGAAGGAATTTCCCGATTATCAGGTACCCAGTAGCTTAAAGGTTCTAGGCGTGGAATGGAACACCAACACTGACGAAATGAATGTCAAGTCAGTGCAAACTGATAACTCAACCCTTACCATGAGAACACTGCTCTCATTTGTCAGTCAACCATTTGACCCTTTAGGGCTACTTAGTCTTATATTAATAAGGGGCAAACTCCTAATGCAGGAGTGCTGGCAACAACATATGGGATGGGATGATCCGTTACCAAGTGAGTAGCATGCCAAATGGCAAATACTCTCAACGGATTTTAATCAGTTAGGTGTTTTGAAATTTCCACGTAATGCCTTGGGACCAAACTTACCCACCAATTTGCACGTTTTTTGCGATGCCTCAGGCAAAGCATATGGCACAGTAGCCTATTTAGTTAACAGTGCTCAATCAATTTTACTCACATCAAAAGCAAGAGTTGCTCCCATCAAAAAGAGATCCTTACCTCAGATGGAGTTGACCGCATTGCTAGTGGGAGTAAGGTTAGCCCATTGCCTGGCAAAGACACTCAGTAATATCCACTTTGGTGAGATCGTAGTGTGGTCAGACAACGAGGCAGTCTTACAATGGGTAAGAAACAATAACAACAAAACCCCTTACGTCAGTAATCGCGTCAGGGAGATTCATGATTTATCCGCAGGTTATAAGTTTAGACATGTCCCTACTAAGGACAATCCTGCAGATTATTTGTCAAGAGGATTGACATTAAAACAACTTGTCAAATCTTCGCTGTGGGTCAATGGACCTTCATGGCTTGTTGGTGGTCAGTGGCCCAAACAAAAGCCACAAGTCATCGTGACCAATATCACCACTCCCATGAAGGACCCAGAGCCTCCGCGAACATTAGTCATTAATCCTCATCATTATTCTAATTTAAGCAAATTGTTACGAGTGACTGCACACGTGTTTGATTTCCTCTCTAAAATAGGAATACGACACAAATTCCCCAATCCTGTTCATTATTGGATTAAGCGGGCGCAGCAAGAGACTTACGGAAGCGAATTTGAGAATCTTCCGGATAAACTCACTAAATCTCTGGGCATCTGGTACGATGTCAACACTCATAACATACTACGATGTGGAGGACGTTTGCTACATGCAAAGATTGACTTAGACACTAAGAACCCAATCCTTTTACCTCGCCACCACATCATAACTAAACTTTTTGTCTTACATCACCATCAATATGGTACCCTACATGGTGGAGTTTTAGATACTCTCACCGATCTTAGACAAAAGTACTGGCTTCCTCAAGGTCGTCAGACTGTTAAGACCATTATTAAATCTTGTGTAATCTGTAAGAGATACGACGCTAGAGTCTGTCCTTACCCAGGACCTCCTCCACTCCCAGAAGAGCGAGTAGTTCATCTTCGTCCATTCGAAACAACTGGAGTAGATTATACAGGAGCCTTACTCCTCACTGGTAACTCAGATAATATACCAGTAAAGGCGTACATTTGTCTCTTTACCTATGCTACAACCAGAGGCGTGCACTTAGAGGTCACCCCAGACATGAGTGCTGAAGCTTTCATTCAAGCTTTCCGCAGATTTGCTGCCCGTCGATCATGTCCTAGATTAATGATATCAGACAACGGATCTAATTTTGTAGCGGGAGAAAGTTGTCTACGAGAAGTCTGGAACCACCCTGAAGTGCAATCAGTCTTACAAAGAAGACAATGTCACTGGAAATTCATAGCACCAAGAGCCCCTTGGCAAGGTGGGTTCTATGAGCGAATGGTAGGCACAGTCAAAAGATGTCTAAGGAAAACGTTACACCGACAAAAGGTCAGTTACTCAGAACTCCAAACTATTGTTGTGGAAATCGAGGCGCGAGTCAATAACCGCCCGATCACCTACCTGTCTGATGATTACACCCAGAGAGAACCACTGAGCCCCTCTCACTTGATCCATGGAGGTCTACTGAGCCCTCTCATCCCTTTAACCGAAGAGGACCCTGTAGACCCATCCCATGTGACCAGAGGAGACTTGGTGGAAAGCTACCAACATCTTTCTAGAGTTATCAACAGGTGGAATGAGGTGTGGACTCGAGAATACCTCACAGCTCTACGAGAATACCACTACGGAGCTTCGAGTCCTTACAATAAGGTACAATTAAAACCTGGAGACCTTGTTCTAGTCGACAGTGATGGACCAAGGTCCGAGTGGCCTATAGGAAAAATCGTCACCATCCACCCAGATCGACAAGGTGTCCTAAGAGTGGTTAAAGTCTTATGCAAAGGCAACACTACTCAAAAAACTTTAGAGAAGCTGGTTCCCCTAGAATTGACTGAACAAGAATATCAGTCAAATCCAGTTTCCTCAGTAATTTCAGAGGACGATGAATTTGTTCCTCCAAGCAACCGTCCCACTAGAGCTGCAGCTCAACAATGTAGACGGAATTTGCGAGCCTATTATAACTCTGAAGAAGAATAATTTCCTTCATTTTCCCACTAAGAAAACTGTACTGATACTACGATGTGATATCATGTAACGAAACATTACACGTCACTATGACCCAAGATATCGTATCACTGTAGAGTCTGTTAGTTTAAATTGGGAGAGTTAAATTTATAAATATTGTGTAGGCTACAAACAACATGTTTCAGTTGACATGTGAATAACGAGACTTAAATTCTTGTAAGTCCTTGATAAATCCGGGACGTTCGTTATGTGTGTACTAACATACTAACCTACTAACATACTAATGTATTAATCTTAATATCACTTCGGGATAGGTCAGTACAACACAGTACACTGCGACCCTGGGAACCCCCCCCCCCCCCCCCCCCCGGAGTTATGTTGGATATTTCCAACATCGAATACAGCATTGTTGTATTCTCATTACTTATTACTAACCATATTAATATTGTAGTAAGTAAAATTAACAACTCGTAGAATTCTCCTGTACTAATAATTCATCTGTGCATTAGGCTAGAATTCTCACGTCATCTGATGCCAGTATTACGTCAGATTTCTTTACAGTAAAACACATTATATACAATTTGTGTGAGAATTAAATACGATTCTCCATAATTAAAGCATTCTGTATGACAACTGATTGCAGACGAATTGTTCTCTAACTAAAAGCCGAATAGAGCTTTAGAATCAAAACGTTTACCTCACGATAGAGGTAGCGTCATCAATGAATGCTATGGGGAGACATTAATTCCTCTCCCTTGTATCTTTACTATTCTTAAATAGTTAAATAATAATATTACGTTCCTCTAAATAATAAACCCGTCCAGTCTTTAGAGTTTCAAGCGCAAATGCGAGAAATATTAATATTCATGCCAATAATTTGTGTAATGAACGTCGACTCGGCGTGGGGGGAGGGACGCGACGCCATCCTCAGTCGGTGAGGCGCTCGAGAAGAGCACACGTGGGGAACCGAAGAGAGGCAGACCTACGCTTACCGTACTCACAAAAGACGCCATTGTCCAGCAAATAGGACACGTGTGTCTATCCACAGATGAAAGCCGCCACTGTGAGGCGTGAACGGCCTTGCAGATAATATCTTCAACTAGTGCTGGTGTTAAATAAGGGCCCCTAGACTTGGTTCCTGACGACACGTGATCAGCCAACTTGAGACGTACAAATTCAGGATAAGCTCACCTGAATTTAGGATACGTAATTACGGCAATCTTAATACTTACACAGTGCCCACAGTTAAGTACTTTTATTTGATGCATCATTTATAAGTGTATTAATGGTAGGGTGATTGCACGTCACGCGGCAAGACAACACCTAATAACAGGTGATTAGAATTCTATCTGTAGATATCAATAATCTTGAATATGTATTGAGTAGTTAAATCAATTGCTACTGGTAGTCATTTATCTTGCAGCTCGAGAGACGAATTCCTCATGCTGTCTTCTCCATGCTAACCGTGTCATTCGTCGGTGTACCAGACTTGGAGATTAAGAGGACTGCCAGGGTTATCTAAAGGAATCTATTACCAGCTAAGGCTTATTTCTTTTTATTCATAACTTTGCAATTTGATACATTCAGAATGTACAACATAATGTGTGATTTACTGTAACTCATTATTATGCTCATATTCATGTTCTTCTTTGTATGAATAATATTATATTCAACATTAATTATAGGATTAGATTATTATTAATAGAATTAGTGAACGAACCACACTGATTCCTGGACGTACTGACCTCCAGCAATAACCCCCCAATGTAGGTGTTTGAGGTTTGGTTTTAATAATACAGCCCATTAATTATTCTTATGATCATACTTTCTACTCATATCCATAGTCACTGGTTTTCTCTAGAATTTTATCTAATGATCTGAAATTCTCAGTTTCCCTCTTTACTTTAAAAGCGGGTGGTCCTTCGTAATTTAATTTATTATTTTAATTATTAATTAATCTGGTAATTTAATTTATTATTTTAATTATTAATTAATCAGAATCAAACCCAAATATCCCACAACGTGGCCCCACTCTCTGGCCACTGAGTGGCGCGGCGCGCACATGGGGCTTGCCTCAGGCTGGCTGGCTGGTGCCCACAGGCATACACAACGTGGATGGGAGAGCACCCACAACCCCATCATACCAGAGCATGCCTCGCTCGTACACCGGGTGTGATTATGGCCGGCGTCACCACATGGCGGACACAGCAAGGTGGAATTCAAAGTCCAACAGGGGCTTGTAATATCACCACAATTACACTAGGAGGCCCTGCCCTTATTCCACCAATTGTCCGTTAACATAGACAGGATACTCGAACCCGATGTGAGTAACCATCTGATACACCATGAGGCCTGCCAGCTGCCTCATGGGTGAACACTGTCTCTTAGATTTTCACTTGTTCCTTCTGTACTCCTTGGCCCCATTTCCCGCAAATTGGGATTCGACACAACCCATGATAGCAGGGGTACCATGCACAATGAGTAATAAGGATGACAGAGCGATTAACGGTGGTGGTGGTGGCAGATGCCACCCCCCACCTGGAGACACCTTCTTAGCTCGCCGCCCAGCTCAGACTGAAGATTTTGGCAGCATAGGGGAACTCAAATGCCCATTTTCCCCCCTACCTTGTCTTGACCAATCAGCACAAAGCCGGCACAACCCCTCATGCCGCTTCCAATTACAGCTGTTTGCACCTAATATTCGCCACGAGGCTGAGGTGCCTAGGCGAATCACAGACGCCCTCACCATAAGGCGTCCCGTGACGTCACAAAGAGGGGGAGGCCTATGACAGTGGCGCCATACCTCACATGGTGGGGGAGGCGACGTTCACTCCTCTGTCCCCCTCCTCTAAAACCGTTGGCGAGTCAAGTACCCACCTACACCTCAATTCTCAAATCTCATTTTCCCAGAAAACAGACTAAATTCTGTAACTCTCTCTACAGAGCAGTCACAGACCTCTGGCTAGTCTTAAACGATGGTTCTTAGCATAAGCTTTCATCCAACACCACACAAGTGCATGTAGTTAGAAAACTTCTTGTCTACAGTCCCTAGAGCAACTCTAGCCTAACCCTTAAACCGCTAGGGGTCCAAATGGAATTAACACCCACAGGCGCAACAAAAAAAAATCAATTTTTTTGTCTTTTTAATCTCTTTATTTGTGTTCCCTGAGCACGGGAAAAAATAATAAAAAAAAATTTAATTATACTTGGACACGTAATTACACGTAGACGTAAATGAGCCCAGAAGATCGTCGATGACATCACGCCTGATCTTCGCTGGACCGCTGTGCGCCCGGGGTGAGTCAAGCGCGACAGAGGAGGAGCGCGAGTTGCCGCAAATTTATTTTCGCATTATTATTTACAGTATCTATGGAGTATTTTAGACCCATTTTTTTCACCGGTGTGGTTCAATATGTTCTCACAAGATGATTTATAAACATAAAACTGTTGTCAATGTATATTGTATCCACATATTAGTGTCACAAGTATTTGCACAAAAATGTCTTATTTCACAATAAAATATTCAATTTCTTATGATTTATTTCCACTATATACACTCACTTATTCTGTATTTACATGTTTTGGCACCAGTCTTGGACATTTAGAAGTCATCATGATTGTGATACTCGTTAAAACATTGGACATGGCACAGAGGGACCTGACACGCTGTGCACCAAGTCATTACCATTTTTCTTTTCTGTTCCCTTTTGGTTGTTGACCAGCATACTACACACACACGCTGGCCTACTGCACGCTTTCCAGTTGGTGGTAAAAACCTGAGATTGTGTGTCAAAAAGGCATCCCTGTAAGCGAGCCTGGGTGTTGGAGCATGGTGTAATACTGGGTTCAAAATGGGCCTCTGTACACCAGGAATTACTTTGCCAATCTTCTGTAGTAATTGTGTTATTACAGTAAAATTGAAAACAAACAACTCCACTGCCCCCACCATCATATCACATATATCCACCAAACGCATGTTGATGTTATAGTCCAAGACACAATTTGGTTTATAGATTAGTTCTCTGGTGGTTCTGGTCACCTTGCCACTGTCCAGCATTGTTCCAGAGTGAATGGTGGTCAACATATTCACTTCACGCCTGTCTTTCCACCGCACTGAAAGTATTCCACCTGTTTTTCTGAGCTTGCAATCACCAACCTGCATAGCACCTGGAAACACTGGCATTTCCCTTCGTTTTGCCTTCACTGTGCCACACACTCCAGTTCTATTATCAAGCAAGAACCTAGTTAGCAAGGATCTGGTATAATAGTTATCTGTGTATAATATGTGGCCCTTGTTCAGATATGGTGCAGGCAGTGACTTCACAACACTACCTGAGAAGCCATGTTGTTCATTAGCAGGAATGTCTACATTTGTACCCGTATACATTATCATATGTAATACAATTACTGTTTCACAGTCACAGAGTACAAAGAATTTCAATCCAAATCGGTGGCGTTTGGAGGGAATATACTGCTTGAAGGCAAGACGTCCTTTGAAAAGCACAAGGGATTCGTCAATCACAAGCTTCTGAGCTGGTACGTAGAAATCTCTGTACTTTCCGATAAGTTCATTCAGGACGTGCCTTACCTTCCAAAGCCTATCATTATCATTCCTGTCTTCATCATTTGGAAAGTGAAGACACCTGAGGTTTATCGCAAATCGATCTCGAGATATATATTTGCCGAACATTGGTGTTGGAACAGTATAGTCGTTGCTCCAATAATGGTCCATTACGTGTTTGACACAATGTTTCATCAACATACACAGTGCCAAAAACACATACATTTCACCTACAGTCGTATCTTTCCATCGCTGTGAACGTGAATAATCGGATAACTCCTCCTCATCAATGAGATCACTCGCATATTTGTTCGTCTCATTAACAAGATGTTCCACTAGCGGCTCATCAAAATATGCAGTAAAATAGTCCATTCACACATATCTGCATCTTTGTCAGGGAAAATGTCTGTAATTCCAACATCCAAATTATGAAAAACAGGAATTTGTGGAACAAAATCTGTCCCATCACTCCACACAAAAACACCGGGTGTTTTTCGAGAGCCAATAGCGGCACCACAGCGAGGAAACCGTGGACCAGGAGCTGAAGCATGTCTAGGAACAGTAGGGGCGGGCAGGGATGGTGATGGAAAATCCCTCGATGTTGAGGGTCTTTGCTCATGTGTTGCCATGCGGTGCCGCATGGCTTGGCCAGATGCTGCTGACGCGACAAATTGTCGCTTGGCAACACCGCACACTCCTCCACTGGCACTAGCGAAACTATTTTCCGATTCTAAGTCACTAAAACCGGAAAATGATTCACCATTTTCAGAATCGTCGAGCAAAACATCAATATCTTGCAAGGGAGAACATGAACTGTGTGGT
Organism: Procambarus clarkii; assembly: GCF_040958095.1. Classification (NCBI taxonomy): domain Eukaryota; kingdom Metazoa; phylum Arthropoda; class Malacostraca; order Decapoda; family Cambaridae; genus Procambarus; species Procambarus clarkii. Next base: position 2,633,648 of record NC_091227.1, on the reverse strand, counting down.
CTTGCACAAGTTGAGGTCGAGTGAGGGCGAGATGCTAGTCCTAGCCCTGGTGGAGCCAGCATATTCACACTCGTCGTCGGTCGTATCCACCTCTGAGGGCTGTGTGTAGTCAAGATCAAAGTCTGAGTCGTCTATATCAGACTCATCACCATCCGGAAAAAATTATGAGTAATTTCGTCCTCGGTCAGAGGTCGCGAGGAACGCCTCGCTGAGCGGGGTTGGTCATAGGAACTTGACGCGCTCGCCATGGTGTCCGCCGGGTAACTGAGGTCTGTATACAAAGGGGACCCACGCTGGATTTTTTTCCCAGGCGGGGTTTGTTTATGGTCGGTAGAGGCTCGCCGATGACTACCCCTATCCCACGTGGGGCATTTAAATTATAGCGCTAGGACACGAAATCATATATAAATAATGTGCGCGGTTTCGGTTTTGTCACTGATATATATATGATATGTGTGGTTTGAGGGCTAATCTAGAAAACTAGAAAAAATAGCTGAGGGAATTTTCATTCCCTCACAGCAGCAGGCCTGTTGAGAAGTGCACTCCAGCTTAGAGTGACCCTCGCCACCACACAAGGGACAGAATGAGATAGGACTAGAGCATTTGAGGGCACCATGCCCAAACCTCCTGCACTTATTGCAGAGCCAATGAGATGGAATATACTCCTGAACGGAGCATCTGACACCAGCAAGAATGACAGAGGGTGGAAGGGTCCTACCATCAAAGGTAATCTTCACAACCCGACGGGGCAGACGGCGATGACCACGAGGGGGACGATTAAACGTATCCACCTGAAGGACAGAATGACCCTGGGGCTCGAGGATATTTATTTATTTATTTATTTTATTTATTTATATTGTGACAGGAAAGTGTAGAAGTGTAGGTGTTCGGCAGTCCTCATAATGGCTGTTGTCAATGCCTATCACATGTTAGAAAAAAAAGATCGACTGCTTGGCTGTTGTCTGTGGTAAAGTAAGGGAAGACACGCAAAACACATTTTATGAATAATGAAACTTTAATTAACTTTAAAAATTATGAATAAGACAATTCCTTGGCTATGTACAGTGCAAACCAACAAGTAAAAAAATATAACATAAAAATTAAGAAAAGGGTGACGTTACTCTACAAATAAAATAAAGACAGAAAAATGATTAACAGGTGCTGAGAATATAGCGCTAGCTGAGAACCTCCACCAATAAACAGAGCGTATATCAGTTGGTTGTTCACAGCTTGAGAGCACAAGGATATTCTAACTTCAATGACTGGTTCAGGCCCAGACATCAGCTAGGTAGAGGGCGCTGAGGTGCAGTGGTGCAGATGTCGATTCACCAATCAGAAGCAGGCAGGCTGGAAATGGTAGTTTGGTGATCGGCGACGAGGGAGGGTGGAGAGCGAGTGTGATTATACGTTTGCGCCTGGCAAAACGTATTTGACTCAATATTTACTACACTTGCTTGTAGTATTTAGATGTACTGAAGTGAACAGATAATTTTAATTAGGTAAATTCTAGCAGAATTAATATAATGATAACAAATACATCGTAAGAAAAAAAATATGCTTGATATCCTCGTGGCAGTCTGAGATTTCTAACACCAGTTGCAACATGGTTCGAGAGAACAGTGCCAACACTGGCATTTAACCGAGCGTTCTTGGAGACCTGAACAAGGGTCTCGCCAATGCAGGATAAGGCGGCCAAGCCGGTGGCTGCATCCTGAGAAGGAGCAGCAACGACACAGGTATCAAGGCAGGTGGGGATGCAGATAACAGAGGCATCTACTGAATCTACAAGATTCCTATGAAGGGAAAAATCGTGAGTAGTATTCGAATCTAAAGGATGGAGGTCAAAGTACTTAGGCCACGTAGCAGGACCAAACAAAGCATGGAATGAATTAGTATGGGAAGGGAGCATACGAGAGCGGCCGTGGCGGGGACTGCGATGAGAACCTTTAGAGAGAGGTGGGTCATAAGGCGCAGTAGTCACAATCAGAGAAGGAGCCATGCAAGGGGACGAGGCGGTCACCACAGCAGGCTTGGGGCTCAACCCAACCACAGAGGAGGGAGGGGAGCAGGGAGGAAGAGTCCAGTCTGGGCCTAAACCGGGCCCTGTAGCAGGGACTACAGAGCTCGGTCTTCCAGGACGGTCCAACTCAGGGGACTGGTCGCCAACCCCATGAGACTGGGTAAGAAAAGTCGTGTCGTCATCCATGCAGCAAGCAATTTCAAAGGTTTGGGACCTGGAACCAAGGGATACCACCTACCAGGGCAGCTAGGGAGGCCGAGCGCGGGCTAGTGCTGGACGGGTGCGTCGTCCCCAGCGGAGCTCCCCCTTTTCAACAAGGGAGTCCTACTACATCGTCCATTCTCCCACACTCACACTAGTGCTAAGACCCATTCCCCCTATCGCCCCAGCCTGGACACCCAACCATCCACTCAGCACGGCCCCTCACGGGTGACCCCTCCACTGGGTGGTCCGATGGCTCACAAGGCCCCTACGTGGTGCCCTTTAACACAAACACCACCCAAAGAGGGGACAAAGGCAACCCACACCGGTCCCAGGGAGGTGTTCGTGAGCCCGCTCACCTTGACAAGGAGGCACCACAGAAGGGAAGAAAGGTAATAGTCAAAAGGGTCAATAAAGTGGATATGCAGATGGTGCCACCTAGAGGACCGTATTTCACTAATAATGATAATGTTAGTATGTTATTATGCTGCATTTTATTATATATCACATAAATACATTGCCCAATGGCAATATTTCATATGTCCCTTTGTACGAAAATCTCACAACCACTTATTTTCCGCGCCTTATTTTTATGCGGATTCTTTTGTGACTTCAACATCTTGGAGAATGCATATCCGATACTAAGCATGTGAAGTTGGAATGAAATTGGTTAACATGTTAATTAAACAATATCTGTTACCGGGCTGGCACGCGGTTTACTTAGGGGTCATGCACCCGGCGTGCGGGCAAGCGCGCGGTGACACCTAAATGTGTATACTCGTTTCAGCTTTCTCACGTTAATTCTCGTGCTACGTCGCTCGTTTTGGTATCATTGTGTTCGCAATTAAATTCCCTACATGTGTGTATAAATATAATGTCCAAAAGCCTGGCGTGACCCTCAACAGCAAAGCCTAAAGTCGGCAAAAGTTACCCGTGAGCGCACAAAATCCGTAAAATGTGCATACTCGTTCCATTTTTCTCACCTTAATTCTCGTGCTACGTTGCTCGTTTTGATATCATTGTGTTCGCAATTAAATTCCCTACAGATGTGTATGAATATAATGTACAAAAGTTTGGACTGCCTCCCCCGCAGAAAAGCCTAAAGTTACCCGTGAATGAGCACCAATTTGAACACTGCAACCTAATGTGTATACTCGTTCAGTTTGATAACATCAATTTTCGTGTTACGTCTTTCATTTTGGTATCAAATTGTTCGCAATAAAAAGGCGCGTATTTTAAAACTAATCCCATAATAATAGAGCAATAACTGGAATTTTAACAAACATTTTAATTCTGGAAGCTCATCATCACAAAATTATTTATATCTTTCCAGTGTTCTGACATAAATTTTTGTGTCACATCTTTCATTTTGGTATCAAATTGTTCGCGACGTAAAGGCGCGCAACTTAAAACTAGTCCCAACATAATAGCATAATAAATATAATTTTAACAAATATTTAAAAATTTTGACCAAAAGCCTATTTATAATCATATAAGTGTTCGGACATCAAGTTTCATGTTACATCTTTCATTTTGGCATCAAACTGTGCGCATTCTAAAGGCGCTTATTTTGGTACTATCCCAAAGTCGATTGGATGAAAAATGAATTTTATACAAATATTTTTTTGTAGTGGACGCAAGTCCGGTCCAAAGTTAGCATTCAGGAGAAAAATAATGGACGCGAGTCCGGTCCAAAGTTACCGATAGTGTATTAATCAACCACAGGTGGCAGAGGTTGTGACTTTTTTTAGGGGGGGGGGGTCCGATTTATTTACAGATTTCAAACTCTATTCTCTTTGTCTCTTTTGGTTGTATTAATGAATGAGAACCAGATTGGGGTTCTATCACTTATGTATGGACATTAAAGTTACTGCAAAATACTTGCTTCTTATCCCAAACCAATCCCTATACTTTGTTTTTTGGGGGTTTATTTTTTCTTTACTTCATTTCATACTTCATTTTCATTTACTTCATATTATTTCAACACATTGATCTACAACTTTCACATATTCGAGTACGAATGCCATGCAATGTTTATTAACACATACAAGAAAATTAATTACTTAGAACTTACATAGTCATTGGCGATAACTTCAATTATCTCTAAAACAGGAATTTCAACTTTCAGACACTGTCAAAAATTCAGTTTCTTACCGATTCTCACCATTTTTACGTATTATGTGCAAAGTTCTTAGTTCTAAGATTTTCTTGTTTTCGTTTAGTCATAAATCCATAACGTTTGGAGTTATAATTTGTTTGCGTCCAAATTTTGAACATATTTGGATGGCAAAATTGAAAAAATGTTTTACAGTAAACTATACTCTCAAACAATATTTTGCTATAAGAAACATGAACGTTATATGCCATTCTGAAACCATGATAAATAAAATAACAATTGGTTACATATTAATATTTTGACACCAAATTTGAAATTGTGATTTTTTTATTTACTTTTTTTTAGCTTTTTTCTGTTCATGGTATGATGTTGATCCATTCGGAAAAAATTGGAGCATTTACCATGAAGATACTATTGACAAAAAATTGTGTGTGAGGAAGTTTTGGTACACAAGCACCAGGCTTAATTGTCAAACTGGTACTTATAAAAATGGAAAGGTATCGATTTATTTATTTCCAAACAAAATTCTAGTGGTGTCAATGACTAATTATACTATAGCCCGTGCTACATGGACACTTCGTTCTGAGTAGATGAATCTAAAACAACACAAATTGTGAGTCATCATCTACATGGTTGTTTGGTGTGGTCATAAGTGAAGTGTGTGGGAGTCATATCACATATATTGTGCACTGTATGCTACAATGAATATGTTTCAATGTGACATAAACTTGGTACCTTTTTGTTTGTCTTTGTTTTGCGCCCTTATAAGCATTGTGTATTGAGAGACACCATATTTGATGTCTATAATGGTAGTTTGTTATCATAGGTGTTTTGAAACATGTCACACATTAAGTATATTGCAATCGTTTGATGCCATAATTGAAATGTGTTTTGGGACACTATTTGAATTCTGTAACACCTTAACTTGTGTGTTATATGTTCAATACGTGACGTAGTGTTATGTGTCATACATGTAGAGTATTGAGTGATACCATAAATGTATTACGTTGTGTGTCACTCTACATGTTCTGTAATGTGTCACTTGAACAATTAGGTAATTTGCTTGCTCATATACATAGTGAATTATGTAGCGAAATATATGTAATATGTTGCACTACATTATGATTATTACTGAGTGCATATTTTTATGAATAATAAATGTTGAACATTTATTGTCTCTTAGACATGCTGGGGAACTTTGACACCATTAGTACTACATATTATATTATAAAATTATTATATTTTGTTACACATAAGTTTGCTGTGTTGTGCGACATGAGTGTTGTATAATGTTGGGATGCTTAAGTGTGATACTTACCAAACTTATCTGTAGCGTTGACGTCTGCTCCAGCGTTAAGGAGGTTCATCACAGTGTTGTCGTGACCACCTGCAGCTGCCCTGTGAAGGGCTGTCCCGCCTGCCAACAGATACCACAATTGTTATTATTCATGAACCATCATGATTCTAGAGGTTTCTGTAAAGTGTTGAATTAAACCTTCCTTGATGAACCACTTGTATACCACTGAAGTGAAATACCAACTCTAAATATTATGCAAATCGATTTTTCATTGTAAGATTAATTGAGGAATATTGGGTTAAAAAAATTTCAGATTAGATTACCATTAAAGATGTCCAACATCCCACCAGTTCTTATTTGATAACTTATTGCTCATAACGAATGAGCCAGTGGTGGTATTATGTAAATTAATTAAAAACTTTATTTGAAAATGGTAGTATATATTTTTAAAAAGTAAACATGAAAATTACAGTACATTAGTTATACAAGAGAAACCAGTAACAGAACAGAAGTAGATATTGCCATTACCAGGATCAGGAACTAAACTGGAAACAAGTAGAGAAGAAAGCGCCACATAGTGCCAGCTATGTATGTAAATCAGATAAGAAATCAGAAGCGGGGAGCCACATAGTGCCACTCCATATTAGGTCACCCAAGGTGTGTGTGGTAGCAGTTGAAAAACAGTGAAGATAGGTATCTATTATGCGCCACTATGATCATGTTCATTTACAGTAAAGTAGCCGCCTATGAAGGGCAATCAGATAAGAAAATCAGAGGCGGAGTGCCACTTAGAGCCACTCCATATTAGGTCGTCCAAGGTGTGGGGCAGCAACAATCGTAAAAACAGTGAAGATAGGTATCTATTATGTGTCGCTATGTTCATGATCATGTTCATTTATACAGAAAAGTATGACAGTACATTTAAGTAAAAAAAATGAATTTATTTGTATAATAAACACTCAGGTGAGCGGCAGTTACCCCCCCCCCCCACCTCCCTCTATGGGACTGGTGTAAAAACAGGATCCTCGCAGTAGGGGTGGTCCCCCCCTCACCACCCCTCCTCATACTTGATGACCTTGAGTGTACCGTAAGAGGGACCCGCCTCCCTTAGTTGTTTTTAAGTTGGATATATTTTAAGCTTTTATACTTAAAGAAGGAGAAAAAGAAATAATCCTGATGATTTATAGATTATATTATCAAAGTACATAGGGTTAAACAGTCGTATTGTAGGTCATCTCCCCCCACATAATATTTATTAACAAGAGCTCTCCTTCTCGCCCACAGGTCCGTTGTGGGGTCTTCCTCCCCTTCCTCCCCCTGGGATGAAGATGATGACTCATCATCTCCCAGAGAGTGAATGGGGTGTAGTGGGCCTCCCTCAGGTGACTGACTGCTGACGTCATAGGGTTCACTCTCGCTGATGGGGCGTTGTCCTTCCTCTCCTTGTGGTTCAGTGACGTCACCACCTTCACTCTCGGTGGACATTCCTTGGGCTGAGGTGTTGGGGTGGGGGTCGGATGGTATGTCTGGGTGACCATACGCTAGGCTAGTGTATTTATTTAGGTAAAAGCGCTTATCATCAAATGCACTTAAACCCCTCTTAGTATTGAATGTGGTTGCCATCTGCCCCCCTACATTTCTTATTTGACTGTAATTAGAAGTATTTACTACACCATTGCTGTGTAGGGTCTCTTTAAAGTGGTTATGTGTTAAAGATCTTTGCACAGCTCGGGGAATACCCTTAGCGGTGATGGAATTTTTATTGTCAAGCAAAAGCACACTATACATTTTGGGCTTGAGTGCCACAACTTCAAGGATGTGTTTACCTGACACCTCTGACTTTAACAGCCCTAAAACACCCTTTTTAGAAGGATCATACAAGGGGTGAGTTTCAGGAAAATTACCTGTATCCATCCACAAACTAAGGGGTTCTTTCCCCATCTCATTAAAGACATCTTCAGCTAGTAAGCTGAAAATGAAACTGTCTGTATCACTATAAACCAGTTGTACCCTATCTGAATAGTGGTTCTTAAGTACCCTGTACCAAAAATGGTACAAGCTGTATTTTGCTAGCTCAAGAATCTGGAACCCAATGTAATTAGGATGAGTAATTTTAATGAATGGTCTGGAACTGACAGACAATAATTTATTGTCACCTAAATGCACCATTCGTTTAAAGCGGGGATTCTTCACCTCTCGTAAAAAGACCCTAGCTGAAGTCACTAGTTTGGTGTCAATGGCATAACGGGCTGTGTTCAGTAGCGTTTTACCAAAAACACTGTTCGTCAGTAATTTGAAGAGTGTTTTCCTATCATTACTGCTGGAGGCATTTCTATTGTTAACGTTGGTGTTAACAAATTCTGCCATAAAATCTGACTGACGGAACTCGTAAATTGCATATATTGTTTCCACTTCAAGTCCTATCTCAATAAATAGTTGTAAAAGGTGAAGAGATATGAAAAAATGTTTATTGGGGAGATGATCTCCAACCAGTTTTTTTTTTTTAGGGAGATTTGTAATGTTATTTGTTTCCAGAAGTCCCCTACTAAATGGTGAGATATCCTCCATACTTATTCCCCTATGGTGTAAACAAAGGGGCAGATCGTCTGTTAGTCTAGCTATTTCAGGTCTTAAGAGTTTGGTGTCAATTAAGAGCCAGTACCCTTTGTTAGAAGAGAAAGGCTGTTCTGTCATTATGTTCCCTCCGCTAATGAAGGAGTTCATCTCATCAGATGATAGTCTCCTTAGTCCCCCATGGGGCAATTTCTTAGTCATACAACTCCCATAGAGGGAGTTGAAGTCAAGATAAAGTAAGAATGAAGACCTATCCTCCTGGGGGTTAAAAGATGGGTTGACATAGCGATTGTTAGCTCTGACATAACTCCTAACTGCAGTTGTAAAACCCCCTCGTATGTTTTGTGATAAGAGATTGTGCAACGTCACATCTGCACTTAACTCCAGCGATGTTCTGCTACTTTTCAGGAAGCAGTCGTAGGAGTACCCTGGGAGGCTGCAATAGTGTGTCAATTCTAAAGAATATATATCATTTAGAATTGCCCTGTATTGTGTAAAAATGTCAGCCAGTAATCCTACATCACACCTCAAATAAATGAGGAGGTAGTCTTTTAATGTCCTACACCCTGTAGCCTCCCATACTAATTTAGAATGTCTATATACGTCCAAAGTTATACCTGATTTGTTTAGGGAGCTGTAGAACATTTCAATAGGAGGGAGTGTTGTGTCATTAAAGCAGCTGATTTTTATGGTATATTCATAAGGGAAAAACTGCTTACCCTTTAAGAGTAGGTGGTGACTCTTTTTGGGCAAACCCTCTTATCATTGAGTGAGTGAATGTTAAGGGGCTGGCTGAATCAATGTGGGTCTTTGCTAGGGATGAAAGACTACCTGTAATAAAAGCCAGTGAATCAAGAAATTTAAGCTTCCCTATTTCTACCTTAAGATATTTCGTCCCCTGTCTCATGAGGATATTGCTCTTAATATTTGAACCCATGGCAAACTCCCTCAAAATTAAGCCCATGTCATAAGACATATTATGAGCAATTAGGACTAAACTCTCTAGAGCATTCTTGTGGCGGAGGTTGCAGTAATTACATAGAGCTCCAATATAATTGAGCTTTTCCCTAAGGTCATCATGACGTTGAACCTTGAAATTGGAGGGGGTAAATACCTTCTCACAAAACTGGCAGTGAGTCTGTCTCCTAAAATGGATCATATCCTCAAGAGACATGTCTATTTCATAATGGGGGAGAGTGGATCTGATAATTTCCCATTTGGTAGCAACTCGCTGCATGAAATGAGTAACACTGTCCCCCCCAAAATATAGTAAATTTATCAATGACAGTGTGGTTCCTATCAACAATTATATAGCTGTATGCTATAGGTCTATGTATGGCTGTAACAGAACCTAGACAATCCTCAGTGCTTAGGACACACTCAAAATCAAAATAGCCCACAAGGGAAGGGGGGTAACCTTTCCCCGTATTTTTAAAATGGAGTGTGTCCCCAGGCTGAGGGTAAATAATTTTCTGAGTGATGTCGCAGGAAGATGAGTGATTTGTTAGCTCAGACGAATTTTGATATTCTGAGAGACAGTTTCTACAGAAGACTGTCTTTCGTTTGTGGCTGCGAGTAAAGTTCCGTAGGAACTTATCGAACTCTTTAATTAGGCCCACATGAGATTCCCCCAATAACAATAAAGGAACAATGACCGAGTACTGTCTGCTACCACGACGACAAAGAGAGACGTGATAGACGCCGTCTGTATGTTTGTGTATTGAATACAAAAAAATGGATAGTTTATTTCTATTCTCCAATTTAGAGATATCCTCCCAAGACAGAGGGAAGGATAAATTGTCGTATTTGACCATTTTCCTAATCCTAGAGTGAGACTCTACAAGTCTCCCTATACGTCTCCACTTCCACCCTTGTTGTGACGCCAGAAAAGCAGCAATGCACTGAATAATGCATGTTTTATTGTTACCAGCTGGGTTTGGGTTGAAGACCTCATACCGTCCCCTTAGAAATGGGGGATTAGGGACATAATCCCCCAAAACTGACCTTACACTTGCATTACAGATGACGATTTTGAGGAAATCGACATTATATAATATGAAACCACTCCCCTCTGTTTCTGAAAGGAGATCTTCCAGTCGTGTAATCATATAAGCCACCCAGCTATCAATAAGATTACCCACATCCTCAAGAGTTACCAGTCTAGCAGGTGTTGTTATGAAGTGTTCCCTAAAGTCATCATCTTCTGTGAGTCGTTGTTTCAAAAGTGTTACCTTTACTTCGAGAAGGATTTTTAATGATGAAGTAAAATTGCCATGTCCCCCAAGAGAATTCATGTAATTCTCTATTTCAGATATGTAATAGTCCCTAAAGTTGCTTAGGAGTCCTATAGGGTCTGTGGCGAAGGCTGAGGGGATGGAATATTCCATCCTAGTAAAGAGATCCCCCAGGGCCCCCACCCTATTAATTAAGTGGGGAGTGTCTATAGCATCCTCCTCATCTGGGGAATTTTCATCACTAATTAGGACATTAACTCTATTGTTGACAAGAGGTCTAAGACCACTAGGGCCCGGCTGAGAGATGTCACCCCTATCACCACCACCATCGTCGACATCACCATCATCACCATCATCATCATCATCACTCATCACTTTCTCCCCCCCCCCTCCCCTCCATTTGCAATGTACTGTCTAACCCCACCTCCACCTAAGGGGTTATTGTCACGCTGTGCTTTGTCATGTTCCTCTCCTACCTGCCTCTGAATCGCCCCTGGAAAATAATAATGATGATAATAATGATGATAATAATAATAATAATAATAATAATAATAATAATAATAATAATAATAATTAAAAGGCAACACCCACTCACTAAACCCCATGACATAAGTTCTCAAAAAAAAAAGATTCTTAAGAGAAATAAAGGTGGAGGGTTTATTCACTCACAACGGGGGCATGTTTGTAGATGTTCAGAGGTCAAGTCCTCACACACAGAGGTCCCACAATTATCACAAGGGAAAGTGTGGTGAGGTCTCAAGGTTGTATTTCCACACAAAAAGCACAAGAAGCCATCCTCTCTGGAAGGGAGGGTGGGCTGGTGACGTTTACCTAATGAAGGAAATAGTGTATACTTTATATACACTCTCTCTCCCACACTCACGGAGAAGGGGAAAATCCATCTTAATATTTCTCATTTGAATTAAATATCCATAAATAAATAAATAAATAAATAAATATATAAAATACGGTCATACCTCCAGCACAGGTTCTCCTGTGTTCACCACTAGACTGTACACATACAGTTTCTCCGCAGAAGAAACATGTGTAACACCTATGAACAAAGAGATGTGATGAGCCCCATCCACAAATTCTACAAATATCACCAACTCGAGACATCACGATCACGCTTACCTAGAATAAATAAATAAATAAATATATATATATATATATATATATATATATATATATATATATATATATATATATATATATATATATATATATATATATATATATATATATATATATATATATATATATATATATATATATATATATCCCCCAGCACTCAAATCAGTCCACTTCTCATTCCTGCTCCTACTTATCTATATAAATATATATATATAATATATTTACTTATATATATATATATATATATATATATATATATATATATATATATATATATATATATATATATATATATATAACTGAAAACTCACAGCCCAGAAGTGACTCGAACCCATACTCCCAGAAGCAACGCAACTGGTATGTACAAGACGCCTTAATCCACTTGACCATCACGACCGGACAAAATGAGGTGATAGCCGAGGCTATTTGAACCACCCCACCGCCGGCACTCGGATAGTAATCTTGGGCATAGCATTTTACCAAATCACCTCATTCTTTGGGGCACACGTGAGGAACACAAATGCGAACAAGCCTGAATGGTCCCCAGGACAATATGCAACTGAAAACTCACACCCCAGAAGTGACTCGAACCCATACTCCCAGAAGCAACGCAACTGGTATGTACAAGACGCCTCAATCCACTCGACCATCACGACCGGACAAAATGAGGTGATAGCCAGTTGCGTGGCTCCTGGGAGTATGGGTTCGAGTCACTTCTGGGGTGTGAGTTTTCAGTTATATATATATATATATATATATATATATATATATATATATATATATATATATATATAACCCTTATATGAAATAGATACAAATTTACTTACATCTCGGTCTAGACGGGGAGGAGAGTGGATGGTTTGGTCACTATTTCAATAATACGTGATGTGGGGGAGGTGTAGCGTCCTTTTATTGACTCAGAACCGTGGGGGGCAACGTTGCCACATACAACACCTCTCACTCCTTTTTGTAAGAGAAGGGTTAGGCCTGCTGTAGAAAACTTTTTTTTTTTTCTCTCGTCTGGAGGTCATCACTAGGGGACTTCTACTTCAAAAAAAACATCAGGAGGACTGACTATGTCCTGAGGGAGTGACATTCCTTGCTGGGTGAATACACACACACACACACACACACACACACTCACATACACACACTCTCACACACTCACACTCTCACTCACACACACTCACACTCGCACACACTCTAACACTCACACACACACACACACACACACACTCACTCTCTCACACACACTCACACACACACACACAGACACACACGCTATCACACTCTCTTTCTCACTCCCATATATATATATATATATATATATATATATATATATATATATATATATATATATATATATATATATATATATATATATATATATGTCGTACCTAGTAGCCAGAACGCACTTCTCAGCCTACTATGCAAGGCCCGATTTGCCTAATAATCCAAGTTTTCATGAATTAATATATTTTCTCTAATTTTTCTCTTATGAAATGATAAAGCTGCCCATTTCATTATGTATGAGGTAAATTTTTTTTTATTGGAGTTAAAATTAACGTAGATATATGGCCGAACCTAACCAACCCTACCTAACCTAACCTAGCCTATCTTTATAGGTTAGGTTAGGTTAGGTAGCCGAAAACGTTAGGTTAGGTTAGGTAGGTTAGGTAGTCGAAAAACAATTAATTCATGAAAACTTGGCTTATTAGGCAAATCGGGCCTTGCATAGTAAGCTGAGAAGTGCGTTCTGGCTACTAGGTACGACATATATATATATATATATATATATATATATATATATATATATATATATATATATATATATATATATATATATATATATATATATATATATATATATATATATATATATATATATATATATATATATATATATATATATATATATTTATATATATATATATATATATATATATATATATATATATATATATATATATATATATATATAATATGAATATATAAGCGACCGCCCATTGGTAATTGAACCATTTATGGGGAAAATATGGAGGAGTGTGCGTCTGTCACAGGCGAGCAACTTAATATTTTCCACCACCCGGCAAGAATATTTGTAGCTAGATTCAGCAATTCTGGGAAAACGACCCTAGTGGGGAATTTATGTGTTAAATACCACGAAAAATTCTCAAAAATTTTAGTGTCATCTGCAAATAATACAGAACAGCCTCTTTCAAACATTCCCTCTCTGCGAAACAAGGTTACTATCTCCCAGGACCTGATTAACCCACTAGAGTATAAAGATCCTTTTTCAAATGAGTCAGTTTTGTATATAATTGATGACTTATACCTGGAAGCCATGCAGAGTCCAATTATAGCCAATATCTTCACACGAGGGAGACACTGTAATATTGCCGTAATTCTAATTAGTCAAAATTTGTTTCCCCAGGGGAAATATGCCAGGACAATAACTCTGAATTGTAGTCATTATATATTAATGAAGCAGAGAGACATAACCCAACTTGAAATTTTAAGTGGCCAGTTATATGGACGAAAAACTACTAGTAGTTTCGTTGAAATATACCGTCGGGCAATATCCCAGAACAAGTATGGTTACTTATTGGTCGATCTGACGGTTCCTGAGGCATTACAACTACGAACGAGCATCGCCAACGAAGACCGGTGTGAAATTGTGTATCAAATGTAATCAACAACAACAACAAAAAAATGTCTCTAACGACACAGAAACGGACAATTCTCACCAGCATCTATAATGACATTTCTAGCCCGGGTGGTTTCACAGGGTCAATTCAAAAATTGTATAAGGCTGCCAGACTTAAAGACCCCAACATTAGTGTTGCAGATGTGAAGGAATTTCTCCATGGGGAGCGATCTTACACGTTACATAGAGGAAATTTAGTTAGGTTTCCCCGACGGAAAATATTAGCCCCTAAACCTCGTACCATAATTGCCTGTGACCTAGGGGACTTTTGTAGTTTACAAAAATACAATAATGGTGTTAAATATATTTTAATTTGTGTCGATGTTTATTCCCGCCTAATGCAGACTCAAACTTTAAAAACAAAAAATTCGAGTGAAGTGTTAGTCGCTCTGAAGAAAATATTAGAGGAAACGTCTCAGTTTCTCGGTGTATGGCGGATATTCACTGACCGAGGTAGAGAATTTTACAACAAGTCAGTTCAAAATTATTTTAATAAGAAAAATATTAAATTATATAGTGTATTTTCGGAAATGAAATCTAGCATAGTGGAGCGAGCCATCAGAACTTTAAAACATAAACTGTATCATTATATGACTGAAGCTAATTCATTAAAATACATCCACATCCTCCCTAAAGTTGTGGACGTGTACAACCACACATTCCACAGGATGCTAAAAAATACTCCTCATGCCATTCACAAGTTGCAAAATATTGAAGATATACGAAGACAGTTTAAGGTCATGTATTTAAACAATGACTCCTCCATAACTGCCATCAGTCCACGGCTGCACCTTGGACAGCATGTGCGATTGGCAAAGCGCAGGAATATATTTCACAAAGGCTTTTGGCACCAAAATACAGAAGAAATATTTGTAGTGTCACATATTGACAGAACACATCCAATCCCGACATATAAAATCAAAGATTTAAACAACGAGCCGATCAGTGGCATGTTTTATGAGCAAGAATTGATCCCAACATCCCTTCCAGACTATTTTCCTGTAACGGTATTACAGTCTAGGAAAACATCGAAAGGACACAGAGAATATTTCGTCAAGTGGAGAGGGTACCCAGATTCTGCCAATAGCTGGATTAAAGCTCAAGACATCGTCAAATTTAACAAAAATGACAGTTCAACAGGACTCTCTTGTAGAGAAACATCATCAGTTGTTATTTTTATTAAACAATTTATCACCCAAGAAGCGGAATAAACTAATCAAGGCTTTAAAATGGCAGGAAATTGAATCAATTTGTGAAATTTTTGCCAATTTTCTGAAACGAAACATCCCAGTTCAACCTCAGATAATTAATGGCTTACAGAGATATCAGAATGACAAACGTTCTGTAGCACGTAAGAAAACTCCTTTGTACAAAAAGAAGCTCATCCTGACCTCCAGAAGTGGTGGGGCGATATTAGCAGCTCTGCTACCTTTGGCTGTATCGTTAATTTCCTCCCTAATAAGGTAATTGCGTAAATAAGTAACGAGAGAAAAAAAATGGCGAAAGAATATTGCCTGGTACCACGATTCATAGCTGAAAAATATTTATTTAATAAAAACAAGAACTCACCATCACCTCCTAATGCGGTGCGTCTGCCCTCCCCCGGTGGTGATGGTAGTGAAAGTATGTCCTTCTCTTTAAAAAACGAATCCAACTCAAGTAATAATGTTGGAGGAGCCTGTAACCTACCCACCCGCGACTCTGGTAGGGGTGATGGGGGGGGGGGGGTGGGGGAAGAGGACACTCCATCCTCTCACCTGACAACAACGGGCTGTGGGCGGTGTTGCCGTAGTAGTCCCTCCAGACGGGCGGGGCTGGTCACACGCCCATTAAATGACATTGGGGCCCCTGGCGACCGTCGCCCGCCGCCGCCCTTTAAAAAAAAAACAACGCGGGCCGCCCGGCGCGACCATCGCCTTTAAAAAAAAAAAAAAATAAATAAAAAAAGGGGACATTCCATCCTTCCACCCGAAGTGCAAGTAATTGTTGCTGGGCACACTCCTCATAAAGCCACCATCACACTCCAAAATCCAAGTCTGGACAACTTAATAAATGTGAATTTTAAAATTGAGGAAATTCCTCATGTCAAAGCATTATTGAACATGTTTGGACAAAACAGCCAACAGGTGATGTGGGATAGTCGCGGAAATTTATTAAAGCCTGTACAAAATTTAAATATTTTAGATATAATTAAAACTCTAGCCTTTACTAAGGGACAATTTAGGGCAACTGACAAGGAAGATGTAAGGGTTTTACTGAGGATGGCTGGCATAGACCCAACCCTCATACGTAATTATCGCGCCAGATCACAGTTACAAGGGGGGAGGGGCATCCATAGGAGACCCCATTGGGAGCCGTATTGAAGACCTATATGAAGGTCATCTTAAAGACCACCATATTCAGTTGCATATCCACCATGGAGCAAGCTTCTAGACCCACTCCTCCCCCAGCTACACCTCCAGAAGACAAATCTCCCTTATTAAAGAAGTTGGTTGCTACTCAGCGGTACTACAAGTATGTTGAACACAAATGTAGATTGATATATGCATTGTGGGATTGTTATGACCGTCTTGTGTTGAGTGCCCCTCCAGAACGGTTTTTTAAGTCATTTGGAGAGACAGTGAAACGCTATGAAGAATATTCATCCCAGGAAATCCAGACGGAGATATGGCAAATGGAAAAATTAACCTTCCAACATCGAGACCAGATTACAGCCTTCGAGACTGGACGGAGTGTGTATGGACTTTTAAGGTGAGGAAGGCGGCCTCTACCCCACACCCCTACATTCCTCTCCCTCCAGGTGGGGGACACAGGTGTATTTAAAGGCCTCCTCCGTCACTCCCGGTCACTATAGTTGACGACGACTCGTTCCTCTCAACCGCCCCTCTGCCATGGCTTTATCATCCATTAAGTCAATAGACAACGACATCACCGACACCCACGCCTTTGGGGTCGGTGATGTGATCGTGTACGATCTCCCCGCTGCCGTTGTGCGTCCCTATGGACTGGCAAGTGTAATATGGAAATGTTACAACTATGCCCGTGTGGAACGTGAAGGACTGTTAATGTCAACAGGGCCACAATACATTACCGGTCTACCCCAGGGGACATTGAAGTGAAGATAGCTCCCCTACCCTCCGACGGTCAAGACATTGTCGAAGAACCAGTGTTGTTCTTCCGCCCAACCATGGTGGCGCTAATTTCTGCTTTTTGTGCAGGAGCACCCTTCGAGTCCAACCACTATAGCTCAGGAGCAAGTGCAGTCTTCCGCCGAGATCCACTACATCACCAATGTCACCCTGGATACTGCCAAAAACAGACTGTTTTGGCTGAAAACAGCCCTAACAAAGGTTGGCAATCTTATGGTAAGAACCCCAACCATGTTTCGGTTGGTGGTACCCCATGGACTGGGGGCCTCCCGTGGTGGCATGGACAACTGGCACAAGGACGTCGGACCCATGCTCATTTCTCTCAACGCTGAGTTAGCCAAGCATAACAAGGAGCTGGTAATCCTCAAACGTCCCTCTACCGTTACCCCATCAATGGTACCCCTCCCGAATGATGATCCCAGGGGAGAGGGTGATAGTAAAACTATCACCCTAGATGCAGTGGTGGGGGAGGGTGCCACCACCCCAGGAAGCTCTTCTCGTTCTACACCACCAGCACCACCAGCTACCCCCAGGAAGAAGAGACACCTACAAGAGTACTCATCCACCTCCAGCGCCGCTCCACCCCCACCCTCAACATCTGGTACAGCCAAACGACGGATCAAAACCACTATTGACTTCGACCCCCTCTCAAATCATCGTATTGACACCATCCTCGATGGAGAGTCACAGGAAATATTCCTGTTATCCTCCTCACCGAAAAAACAACGAAAGCTGTAACCAACAACACACAAAGAAGAGGCGGCAGCACCACCGCAGTCAGTAACAGCAACAGCAGCAGTACCTCCATCTACAACAGCTTCGGTGGTGGTAGCAGCAGCAGCTCCACCAACGACGGTGTCAGTGGTGTCAGCGGTACCAACAGCTCCAGTGGCTGTGGCGGTAGCAGTACCACCAACTACAGCAGCAGCAGCAGCAGCAGTACCATCAACGCTGGCAAGCGATGTCAGCGGTAACCACAGCTCCAGTAGCGGGGGGTGGTAGCGGCAGCAGTACCACCAACTACAGCGGTTCCAGCGGTGGCAGCGGCAGCAACAGTACCATCATCGCTGGCAGCGGTGTCAGCGGTAACGGTAGCGGCAGCAGTACCACCAACTACAACGGCTCCAGCGGTGGCAGCAGCAGCAGCAGCAGTACCATCAACGGTGGCAGCGGTGTCAGTGGTACCAACAGCTCCAGCAGCGGGCGACAGCAGCACCAACAGCTGCTGCTCTTTATATGTAATTTGTTATGGGGAACAAATTGTAGTTCTTGTAGTTGTAGTTCCCACCTGTTGTAGTTCTTTTAAAAGTAATATTTCCTTAGTAGATTAATAAAATAAAATATAAGTAATGATGTTTTATTCCCACCCCAATCAGTACATAAGTTAACAATGGACGAGGAACACTACATATACCTCACTAGCCTCGACCAAGAAGATATATACAACAACACAAGTTCAGCATTTACAAACACCATCCCCACTCTACATTTAAACCCTTCCATTAAACATGAAGTGGCCTTAGTCAACATACTCCTACCCAGATGAATTAACGCTATCATCAAGGATGAGGGGGAGTCTGGCATAGACGTCTATGCTACTTTTAAACGGGGAACTCTTTCTAAAAGCCCAGCACATCTCATTTACACCTTCCTCCCCAAAACAAACATATTATCCAGAAACATCACATTCATCATGAGTGAGCTTAGCCGACAAATAATCACCGACATGAAACTTAGCTTCCGAGGTGATTTCAAAATATACTTCTCAGAAAGAGAACCAATCCTCACCTATGATCAATCCTTAGAGCGAGTATTACTAGCCTCCACTCTTAACAATGAAGGCACTGGTTCGTTATATTCTCTTAGCCTTCAATTTAAACACAGAATAGCTAATGTACTTGGTTTTGACAGCTGTCGCAAATACACCATTTATCAGGCAAAATCAGATGACATTACAGCAGCCTCCAAGGTCGTGGCCTCATTCCCCCCAGACAGTGACGGAGGTTGTGACTATTTACTCATTTATAGTGACGTCATCGAGCCGGATCGTTACGGGGGGCAAATTGTAAATATCTTAGATGCAATCAATTATCATGACTCATATCAGCAGGTTAATGCTGATAAATGTAAAGTTCTGAGGTTAGGTAATGATGATAGAGTTACAAGATACGAGCTAGATGGTGTTGTGATTGCGAAGTCGGATTGCGAAAGGGATCTGGGAGTTATGATTAGTAAGAATTTAAAACAAAAGGATCAATGCATAAATGTTCGTAATAAGGCAAATCGGACACTTGGATTTATTAATCGCAGCGTTAGTAACAAGACACCTGGTGTGGTTCTCAAGCTATATCTTGCTCTAGTTAGGCCCCATTTAGATTATGCAGTTCAGTTTTGGTCGCCATATTATAGAATGGATATAAATTCACTTGAACGTGTCCAGCGTAGGATGACTAAGTTAATTCCCCAAATTAGAAATCTTTCATATGAAGAAAGATTAACAAAGCTTAAGTTGCATTCACTGGAAAGGCGAAGAGTTAGGGGCGACATGATAGAGGTTTACAAGTGGGTGAATGGACATAACAAGGGGGATATTAATAGGGTATTAAAAGTATCAACACAGGACAGAACACGAAACAATGGGTATAAATTGGATAAGTTTAGATTTAGGAAAGACTTGGGTAAATACTGGTTCAGTAACAGGGTTGTAGATTTGTGGAACCAATTGCCGCGTAACGTGGTGGAGGTGGGGTCCCTCGATTGTTTCAAGCGCGGGTTGGACAAGTATATGAGTGGGATTGGGTGGTTATAGAATAGGAGCTGCCTCGTATGGGCCAATAGGCCTTCTGCAGTTACCTTTGTTCTTATGTTCTTATATTCTGGAGGGGCTCATCCCCTAGTGTACAAGACATTAAATACTAACACGTTGGAGAAAGTAAGTATTAAAATAACAGATCAGTTTGGACGAATGGTTAGTTTTGAAGATGGGAGGTCGGTTACGCCAGTCTTACACCTCCGCCCTAAGGTATAACAATATAATCTATATAAATATAAATATATATATATATATAAATATATATATATATATATATATATATATATATATATATATATATATATATATATATATATATATATATATATATATATATATATATATATATATATATATATATATATATATATATATATATATATATATATATATATATATTAGTATATTTTGGTAGCAGTCTTTCCTGTAGACATATTTTATTAAATATGACCGAAAAAGTAAGATTAATAATTCTAACACGAATTTTCTCAATCTTTCGTACATTATGCTTCACTGTTGGAGGTAAATCAAAAATCACTTCTCCAAAATTCATTTTTATTTCTAGTCTGACGCGACACGGGCGCGTTTCGTAAAACTTATTACATTTTCAAAGACTTCACAAATACACAACTGATTAGAACTTGCGTTTCCCTGATTTTATATCTACATTTGAGTGAGGTGGGAAGGGTGATGTGGCATTACATTTGAGTGAGGTGGGAAGGATGATGTGGCATTAGAGGATATTAATAGGGTATTAAAAGTATCAACACAAGACAGAACACGAAACAATGGATATTGAATAGAAGTGTTTGTAGAAAGCCTATTGGTCCATATTTCTTGATGCTTCTATATTGGAGCGGAGTCTTGAGGTGGGTAGAATATAGTTGTGTATATACTATATTCTATATTCTATATTCTATACTATACCACAACTATATTCTACCCACCTCAATACTCCGCTCCAATATAGAAGCATCAAGAAATATGGACCAATAGGCTTTCTACAAACACTTCTATTCAATATCCATTGTTTCGTGTTCTGTCTTGTGTTGATACTTTTAATACCCTATTAATATCCTCTAATGCCACATCATCCTTCCCACCTCACTCAAATGTAATGCCACATCACCCTTCCCACCTCACTCAAATGTAGATATAAAATCAGGGAAACGCAAGTTCTAATCAGTTGTGTATTTGTGAAGTCTTTGAAAATGTAATAAGTTTTACGAAACGCGCCCGTGTCGCGTCAGACTAGAAATAAAAATGAATTTTGGAGAAGTGATTTTTGATTTACCTCCAACAGTGAAGCATAATGTACGAAAGATTGAGAAAATTCGTGTTAGAATTATTAATCTTACTTTTTCGGTCATATTTAATAAAATATATATATATATATATATATATAAGTGTTTACCCACATCATCGGTTATTATAAGAAGAGGAGTCGGGATGCATAAGAACATAAGAACATAAGAACAAAGGCAACTGCAGAAGGCCTGTTGGCCCATACGAGGCAGCTCCTATTCTATAACCACCCAATCCCACTCATATACTTGTCCAACCCGTGCTTGAAACAATCGAGGGACCCCACCTCCACAATGTTACGCGGCAATTGGTTCCACAAATCAACAACCCTGTTACTGAACCAGTATTTACCCAAGTCTTTCCTAAATCTAAACTTATCCAATTTATACCCATTGTTTCGTGTTCTGTCCTGTGTTGATACTTTTAATACCCTATTAATATCCCCCCGGTTATGTCCATTCATCCACTTGTAAACCTCTATCATGTCACCCCTAACTCTTCGCCTTTCCAGTGAATGCAACTTAAGCTTTGTTAATCTTTCTTCATATGAAAGATTTCTAATTTGGGGAATTAACTTAGTCATCCTACGCTGGACACGTTCAAGTGAATTTATATCCATTCTATAATATGGCGACCAAAACTGAACTGCATAATCTAAATGGGGCCTAACTAGAGCAAGATATAGCTGAAGAACCACACCAGGTGTCTTGTTACTAACGCTGCGATTAATAAATCCAAGTGTCCGATTTGCCTTATTACGAACATTTATGCATTGATCCTTTTGTTTTAAATTCTTACTAATCATAACTCCCAGATCCCTTTCGCAATCCGACTTCGCAATCACAACACCATCTAGCTCGTATCTTGTAACTCTATCATCCTTACCTAACCTCAGAACTTTACATTTATCAGCATTAAACTGCATCTGCCAATCCTTTGACCATTTCAAAACCCTATCTAGATCAACTTGAAGTGATAGTGAGTCCTCCTCCGAATTAATTTCCCTACCGATTTTCGTATCATCGGCAAATTTGCAAATGTTGCTACTCAAACCTGAATCTAAATCATTTATATATATTATAAACAACAGAGGTCCCAGGACAGAGCCTTGAGGCACTCCACTTACAACATATTTCCACTCTGACTTGATTCCATTTATACTAACTCTCTGTTTCCTTTGGTATAGCCATGCCCTAATCCAGCTTAATATAGCACCCCCAATACCATGAGACTCTATCTTTTTAATCAGTCTTTCATGTGGCACTGTATCAAAAGCTTTGCTAAAGTCATAAGAACATAAGAACATAAGAACAAAGGTAACTGCAGAAGGCCTATTGGCCCATACGAGGCAGCTCCTATTCTATAACCACCCAATCCCACTCATATACTTGTCCAACCCGTGCTTGAAACAATCGAGGGACCCCACCTCCACAATGTTACGCGGCAATTGGTTCCACAAATCAACAACCCTGTTACTGAACCAGTATTTACCCAAGTCTTTCCTAAATCTAAACTTATCCAATTTATATCCATTGTTTCGTGTTCTGTCCTGTGTTGATACTTTTAATACCCTATTAATATCCCCCCGGTTATGTCCATTCATCCACTTGTAAACCTCTATCATGTCACCCCTAACTCTTCGCCTTTCCAGTGAATGCAACTTAAGCTTTGTTAATCTTTCTTCATATGAAAGATTTCTAATTTGGGGAATTAACTTAGTCATCCTACGCTGGACACGTTCAAGTGAATTTATATCCATTCTATAATATGGCGACCAAAACTGAACTGCATAATCTAAATGGGGCCTAACTAGAGCAAGATATAGCTTGAGAACCACACCAGGTGTCTTGTTACTAACGCTGCGATTAATAAATCCAAGTGTCCGATTTGCCTTATTACGAACATTTATGCATTGATCCTTTTGTTTTAAATTCTTACTAATCATAACTCCCAGATCCCTTTCGCAATCCGACTTCGCAATCACAACACCATCTAGCTCGTATCTTGTAACTCTATCATCATTACCTAACCTCAGAACTTTACATTTATCAGCATTAAACTGCATCTGCCAATCCTTTGACCATTTCAAAACCCTATCTAGATCAACTTGAAGTGATAGTGAGTCCTCCTCCGAATTAATTTCCCTACCGATTTTCGTATCATCGGCAAATTTGCAAATGTTGCTACTCAAACCTGAATCTAAATCATTTATATATATTATAAACAACAGAGGTCCCAGGACAGAGCCTTGAGGCCCTCCACTTACAACATTTTCCCACTCTGACTTGATTCCATTTATACTAACTCTCTGTTTCCTTTGGTATAGCCATGCCCTAATCCAGCTTAATATAGCACCCCCAATACCATGAGACTCTATTTTTTTAATCAGTCTTTCATGTGGCACTGTATCAAAAGCTTTGCTAAAGTCAAGGTATACAACATCGCAATCCTTACCACTATCAACTGCCTCAACAATGCTAGAATAAAAAGATAACAAATTTGTTAAACATGAACGGCCATTTATAAAACCATGTTGCGACTCAATTATTAATTTATGTTTTTCAAGATGAAGACGAATTTTATTTGCTATTATAGATTCGAGTAACTTTCCCACAATAGACGTTAGGCTAATTGGTCGATAGTTAGACGCAAGTGATCTATCTCCTTTCTTAAAAACTGGTATCACATTAGCAACTTTCCAAAACTCTGGCACTCTGCCTGACTCTATTGATTTATTAAATATGGTTGACAGTGGGTCACAAAGCTCCTCTTTGCATTCTTTAAGCACCCTAGCAAACACTTCATCCGGCCCTGGGGATTTGTTCGGTTTGAGTTTTACTATTTGTTTAAGAACATCCTCCCTGGAAACTGCTAAACTCGTCAACCTGTCCTCGTCCCCACCCACATAGACTTGTTCGGCTGAAGGCATATTGTTAAGTTCCTCATTAGTAAATACAGATACAAAATATTTATTAAAAATACTACTCATCTCTTCATCACTATCTGTTATTTGACCTGTCTCAGTTTTTAATGGACCTATCCTTTCCCTAGTCTTAGTAAGTCAAGGTATACAACATCGCAATCCTTACCACTATCAACTGCCTCAACAATGCTAGAATAAAAAGATAACAAATTTGTTAAACATGAACGGCCATATATAAAACCATGTTGCGACTCAATTATTAATTTATGTTTTTCAAGATGAAGACGAATTTTATTTGCTATTATGGATTCGAGTAACTTTCCCACAATAGACGTTAGGCTAATTGGTCGATAGTTAGACGCAAGTGATCTATCTCCTTTCTTAAAAACTGGTATCACATTAGCAACTTTCCAAAACTCTGGCACTCTGCCTGACTCTATTGATTTATTAAATATGGTTGACAGTGGGTCACAAAGCTCCTCTTTGCATTCTTTAAGCACCCTGGCAAACACTTCATCCGGCCCTGGGGCTTTGTTTGGTTTGAGTTTTACTATTTGTTTAAGAACATCCTCCCTGGTAACTGTTAAACTCGTCAACCTGTCCTCGTCCCCACCCACATAGACTTGTTCGGCTGAAGGCATATTGTTAAGTTCCTCTTTAGTAAATACAGATACAAAATATTTATTAAAAATACTACTCATCTCTTCATCACTATCTGTTATTTGACCTGTCTCAGTTTTTAATGGACCTATCCTTTCCCTAGTCTTAGTACGATATAACTGAAAAAACCCTTTAGGATTTGTCTTTGCTTGCCCTGCTATGCGAACTTCATAGTTTCTTTTTGCTTTCCTTATCTCTTTTTTAACATTTCTAACCAGTTGTACGAATTCCTGTTCTAAAGTGACCTCCCCATTTTTAATCCTTTTGTACCAAGCTCTCTTTTTACCTATAAGGTTCTTCAAATTCTTTGTTATCCACTTTGGGTCATTTGTATTCGATCTATTCAATTTGTATGGTATACTACGTTCCTGTGCTTTGTTTAGAATATTCTTAAATAAGTTATATATTGAATCCACATCGAAATCCCCATTTAAGTCACCTATCGCTGGGTTCATGTCTCGCTCCAAGACCGGCCCACACCCCATACCCAAGACTTTCCAATCAATTTGACCCAAAAAATTTCTTAGGCTATTAAAATCAGCTTTTCGAAAATCTGGCACTTTAACAGAATTTTCTCCTACTGGTCTATTCCATTCTATGCTAAATCTGATTTCTTTGTGATCACTGCTCCCTAGCTCACTCCCTATTTCGATGTCATTAATTTGCGTTTCCCTGTTAGTTAACACTAAATCTAAAATATTATTTTCCCGTGTTGGTTCCTTAATGTGTTGCGTAAGAAAGCAATCGTCAATTAATTCTAGAAAATCTTCTGCTTCACTATTCCCTGTTTTGTTCAACCAGTTTATTCCGCTAAAATTAAAGTCACCCATGACATAAATACTGTTAGATCTAGATGCTCTAGATATTTCATCCCATAGGTGCTTTGCTTCCATTCTGTCTAAATTTGGTGGCCTATATATTACTCCTATTATAATATTATTTGCTTTTTCGTTTAATTCTATCCAAATAGTTTCTGTGTGTGGCTCTGTTTTGATTCCCTCTTTGAGACTACATTTCAAATTGTCCCTAACATATATGGCTACTCCCCCTCCTCGTCTAATATATCTATCTGAGTGAAATAGTTTAAATCCATATATTTGATATTCAGCTAATAGTTCTCTATTTTCTACATTCATCCACGTTTCGGTAAGTGCAATAATATCTATTTTTTCTGTGCAGACAAGAGCATTTAATTCGTTAATTTTATTTCTTAGACTTCTACTGTTAGTGTAATATACCCTAAGTGAATTGTTATTTTGCGGACCTTCTCTTTCCCTGATCATTTTGCCAATTCCTTTCTCCCACAAACACATACTTTTATTACCTCCTTCCTCCAAATCAATTCCCATACCTCTATCTACTAACAGTTTAAACCCAAACAAACACCTCTAACCACTTCTTCCAACGAGTTCGCAACAGCAACAACCCCAGCTCTCGATAGATGCACCCCATCACGAGCATACATTTCATTTTTTCCATAGAAGTGTTCCCAGTTGTCTATGAAAGATATTGCATTTGATTTGCAATATCTTTCCAGCCGGCAATTGACACCAAGTGCCCTCGATATCCATTCATTTCCCACTCCCTTTCTTGGAAGAATGCCACATATGATCGGGATTCCTCCCTTGCTCCTAACTAATTCTATGGCTGTTTTATACCTCTGAATCAGTTCCTCACTCCTAACTCGACCAACATCATTTCCTCCCACGCTAATGCAAATAATGGGATTGTTCCCATTACCAGCCATAATATCATTCATGTTGTTTATAATATCACCAATGCCAGCTCCGGGATAGCAAACCCTTAACCTGTTCCCCCTATCTCTAGCACAAAACGCTCTATCCAAATACCTTATCTGGGAATCTCCCACAACTAATGTTTGCTTAGGTACTTCCTTTACTTTCTGAGGGGCCTGCGCTTCCTTTCTCTTCGTTGCTTTCCCTTTTGCGCGATCCGCAGTCTCACCACAGCACTCGTCCTCCAAAACGTCAAATGAATTAGAAGTTGCTATGGCGTTTGAAGGCGGCTTTATCAAAGTCTTCTTAAGGCCCCTGTCTTTCACAACTCTCCAAGACGAGGTCCCTTTACTACTGGTCTCCTCCTTCGTTACTTCTCGTTGTTCTTTAAACTGACGCACCTCCTCCCGCAGAGAGTCCAACTCTGTCCTCAGGGCTCCCACTAGAGTCACCAGGTCCTTAACTACAACTTCCATATTGCTATGATACACTCAGGAGCTCCGGTTAACACAACCTCTCACTGTGACTTCACCTGACTGACTGATGGAGAGAGTGACTGCAGTGGTGGTACTGCTTGTGACCAACCTTGTAGTCTGTGAGCTAAATGAGTGATGTGAGCTAAATGCGAGTACCTTTCCACACACCCTCCCAGAAGGACTACGGGGAGATCTTCTCCCCCCTCTCTAGGAGACACGGGATGAGAGGGGGAGCGATGAATGACATACGCACATTCCAAGCGCCTAATCTCAGATCTGGTGGTGGTTTTTTTGGGACCTTAGCTGGCTTGGCTCGACGAGCCATACCATTTTTCATGAAAACTGTAACGCCGACTGCTATCGATTTTGGGAAAAATGTTCTTGGTGATTTAACCAGTGGTAGACGGAATGTAAAGAGCGCTATGAGAACTCACGGTATTGATGCTCTTAAGACTGTGGGGAAGAAATTGGTAGCAGGCGGGAAAATTAAAAGACTCTCTAGGAGAAGAAAAAATAAAAATAATAAATGTAAACAAGGCCTTGGGTATAAAAATGATGTATTTTCACTACAGTAAGCAGTCATACTTCACCTTTCGGAGGAGATCATGGCGGAGGCTAGTGGAGCTGGACTGAAAATACCAGTAGAATATTATAGTTCCAGTATTATTGACCAATTTCCTAGAAGTAACAGAATACGTAATGTGGAGAGTTCAATTGCCTCCACACAGCAAATAGACATTCTACCTGTTAACCTCCCTATTAATCAACGTTTGCGGGATAATTACTTAGAATTCCGCATCCCTGGAACCCAGGGCGCCTTCTTAGATTTAGCTAATATTGTTATAGATTTTAAGGTATCTTTAACGAAAGATGACGATACCACAAAATTGGAAGAGGATGACCATGTGGAATTTGTGAATGGGTTGTCAAATACCATGTTTAAAGGTGTCCAGGTGTTTTTAGGGGAGCAGGTAGTTGAAACAAATTCTAATTTTAATTATTGGTCGTTTATTAAATTAATTACCTCCATGCCTCCATCAAAAATGTCTTCCTTGGGGAGAATTGGAGCCTTTCGTAGGGACTGGAGTGATGATGGTGTAATCCCTAGTGAATTTACTAATACATTTTTTACTGGGGCAACCGCCAAGGATAAAAAATTTATGACCGATTTAAAAGGTAAAGGATTGTCAATGTGTTTTCCCTTACTATTGGACGTAACAACCCTAGACCAATACATATTAGATAATATAGATGTGCGCCTAAGATTGGAGCTCTCCCCACATGCTTGGGTGCTAAATACAAGTGTGGACGATGGCTCTAAGTATCGGCTGCATATGGATTATGCTAAGTTGTGGGTAACACTAGTGTTCCCCTACCCAAGTGCTTACCTAGCCTTAAACAGCTCACTGTTAGCATCCCCCGACCCCATAAGCTATACTTTCAATAAAACCATTTCTAAAACATATGTCCTAGCAGGGAATCAAACTAGTCTCTTAATTGATCAGCCTTGGGCGCAAGTAATTCCTCACAAGATATTCATGGTAATTGTACCAATGAATTATTTCGCTGGCCTTCACCAAGGTAATGGATTATATTTTGAAAATGCAAAGCTGAAAAATATTGCCATGTATTTGAGCAATAACGCAATTTACCGAATTGGCGGTGATTTCGACAATCATTATGCCCGCCTTTATTACGAAACTTTGAAGACATTAGGGTTAGAGCGTGATTCACTTCTAGCCTATGACACTTTTAATAAGGGAAGATCGATATTCGCCTTTGACTTAACCACCATTCAAACAAAGGATTCCCTCCCTGTGGAGAAATCTGGCAACTTGCGTATGGAGCTTGAGTTTGGCGGTGGTGTTACATATAACAGACTGGTTATACTGTTTGGGGAAACGACCGGGGTACTATCCATCGACGGGCAGAGAACTGTTCTGTGTGACGTGCGAGCTTAAAAACATAATGAATTGTTATGATATAAATATTAATTTAAAAAATAATCTAGGGGATCCAGCACTCTACCTAGGTTGTTATAATGCTGATGAAATAGAACATTTAAATATCTCATCAAGAAAACCTATTGTTCTCATAACTAATATTTTACCATCACACAGCAGATTAACTATGGGACATTGGGTAGCTATTTATGTTGATAAAGTTAAACATCGAATGTTTTTTTTCGATAGTTATGCAATGTCGGCGGTTACTTATGGACATTATTTTCAAGGATTTATTAAAACTAACAAAATAACAAAGGTGTTTGGAATATGCTACAGACTCCAGAGTGATTTTTACCCTTGCTTGTGGACTGTATTGCGTAATGTTTGTTCACAGGGTGAGTCACCTGGGGTTGCCTTCAACAGTACATTACTTACATAATGTATTTTCAAGCGTTAATTTAAAATTAAATGATAAACGCACCCTCGCTTATGCGAGACGATATTTTCCTATGAAACATCACTGTGTTAGGACATTTTGTAGAGGAGTAAGGGTTGGTTCTTATAGGTGGTGTAGAGAATATTTTTGTTAGCTAGGCAACCCACCTAACAAGGGGATTACCCCCATATAAAACCCCTCTCACCCCACAACCTCCCTAGAAGACCTCCAACCTCCTCATCCTACAAATGGAAGGCGTCTCCCCAGAAACACACGCAGGGAAGATTGAAGTCCTTGAAGGGCCTGGTTAGTATTACCCTCACTTTCTGGTAAAGATTTATTTTTTTCCCACAATAGAAAGTTTGTACAACCTCTATTTTCCTCTTCATTTTTTTTCAGTGCAATTCTTAGGACCCGTCCACATTTGTAGAGTAGTAATTCTACGTGGGAGGTCTGCCCCAAACAAGATGCTGTTACGTAGCCTAATTGATGATGCCTGCTGTAGAGGACACAAGGCCGCTCCTGCAGGGGGAGAGGTATGTACTAGCAGTTCTTAGAGGAAATAGAATATTTTTCAAATAAAAGATATAGTCCTATAAATTATTTCCCCATCTCTTTCCAGAACACTTCAGATGAGGGTCAGAAGGAAAGTCGTCCAAAAGGCAACCACCCAACTCACCCCACACCCCCAAGAGAGGGGGGAGGGGGTCAAGACCTCCCCCCACTCACCACGGATGGGGAGACGTCAGAATTCTACTCAGATGAGAAAGGGGAGGTGGAGGGGGGAGAGGGATAGGGGTGAGGAAAACCATAACTACAATTATTACCTATCATAATTAACTTCTTATACATCATTTGTGATTTTTACCTTACAAAACATTAATAAATTCTTTGATTTTTTTTAACCCCTGGAGGAGATTTATAATTTAATACTCCTATATAAGACCCACTCGATCCTCGCTGGGGCGTGGAACTCTGTTACGGTAAAGTCAAGGCCATTAGGTGCGAGGAAGGGTACGGGCGACCACCCATACCGAGAGGAACCTGTTTTACACCTGCCCCATAGAGGAATGTGGGGCGTAACTGGCACTCACCTGTGAGTGTTTATTATACAAATAAATTCATTTTTACTTAAATATACTGTCATACTTTTCTGTATAAATGAACATGAACATGAACATAGCGACGCATAATAGATACCTATCTTCACTGTTTTTACGATTGTTGCTGCCCCACACCTTGGACGACCTAATATGGAGTGGCTCTAAGTGGCACTCCGCCTCTGATTTTCTTATCTGATTGCCCTTCATAGGCGGCTACTTTACTGTAAATGAACATGATCATAGTGGCGCATAATAGATACCTATCTTCACTGTTTTTCAACTGCTACCACACACACCTTGGGTGACCTAATATGGAGTGGCACTATGTGGCTCCCCGCTTCTGATTTCTTATCTGATTTACATACATAGCTGGCACTATGTGGCGCTTTCTTCTCTACTGAAACATATACAAATTTACACTACACAATGTACAGATTTAACAATAGCGTGATATATCAAATGAACAAAGTCACAAGGGCCGTGATGAGGGTTCGAACATATGTCCGGGATGATCCCAGACGTGCCATAGTCTACTTTTTTATGTCTTTGAGACGCTGCAGGAGCCGTGTGAGGGCAGTATCACTCCCAGTTGCAATTCTTATGACCATGTCGGGGCTCAGTCGACTAAGGCGCATCTGGAATCATGCTGGATGTAGGTTCGAACCCTCATGATTGCCTTTGTGGATTTGTTCATATACCAATCTTTTCAATGCTGGCAAGACTAAACAGATGTACAGCAATCTAAATACAAAATTACATTTTAGGCAAAAATTGACTGACAGTTATCTAAAAATTTCAAAGATGATATATTGTAAAGATAACATATATATCTCAAATATAAGGTAATGAGACAATTTGTCAAAGAACTAATATAAATTAATCATACCATGACATTGAATATATTAGCACAGCCTCAGTTTTAACAACACATTCTGTGCCTATCCTGCCTCAAAATCACCACAAACCCACAGCCCATACAGCCTCGGTCTGACTCTAGTTGGACTAAAAGTGCCTGCCAGTAATTCATCTTTATGTCACATTGTTTCTTTAATCGTGCCAAGCGGAGGGGGGGGGGGGGATCTCATCGAGTAAAGATACACGAACCCCACAATAGATGAACTTACTAGGGTGAACCGATAGCTCTAGCCTTGAAATTGACCTTCAATAAGTGTCATACACTATAAAGGCTCGGCAATAAAATATTGGTAATACTAGCCTGAGGTAAGAAAATAATTTAACCAAATTAACTATTATTGGAATCTAAAAGTTGCGATTTAACGATACTTGAGGGAGAAAAGAGAAACATTGTTGCCATTATCAGTTAAGTAAGATAACTTATGTAGATGCAATAAACACCACCATTCGTTATATTATTTGCATGGGCAACAAGATGTTATCTTCACGAATTATTATTATAGTAATTTATGATATCCTGCTTTACACTAGTTGACATCAAACCATACTGTTACGAGCCTTTCCGTAACCGGGTTTTTTTTAAAACTATGATCCTACTCAAGTTCAGAGGTCCCTAACACTAAACAAATTGCGTTCCTTGTGGATTTGTTCATTTGATGCATCACGCTATTGTGATTTCTGTGTGTATATATAAGTGTGTTATTGTATTTTAGAAGAAACTGAAGCTGCTAACTATTTAGTTCCATTTAAACACTCTCGGTCTCAATGTTTAAATTGGATATTAGAAACTTTAGATAGTATTTTCAACCTGAATGATAGGACCAACAACTAAGAATATATACTTCGTTTTCCATTCAGCCATCGATGGGATGCAGAAAAAAACGGCCTTTTATCCCACTGGGGGAAGCCCTAATATACACAAATAGCCATCGACTAAATGTACTAATACCCTTTGATAGTAAAAGATTAATTAAATGTAAAATTAAAACAAATTAAAGTAAATCGATTTTACCACGATGACTCATACTCTAAGTTCGTTAATAACAGCTTCATCAACAAAGAACACTGTAAATCCTCAACAACTGCCTCAGTTATAACCACAGCCGCATGTTGCAGAGTTGAGAACAGCTAACAGAATACATAAAGATTCTTACTGGGGTCCAATAACAACTACTCATGGGCAAAATAATAATAAGAATACAGAAATACCACCAGAAGAAGTCAATGTCGTAAAGAAAATGACAAATTGGGCTATTTCTTTTATGTATCTCTCTTTCTTGATTAGTTTTATTAGTCACGTTTTATCTACTAGGAACAAATATATATAAATCATTATTGTCATTAATAATTGGTATTACAGCTCTTTTATTTATTACATTTATATTAACCTATCATCCATATCAATACAAATCAATTGTTTCTGATGCCCAGAAAATAGCCCCTCCAGCTAAACAACTTATAAATTTATTAAATAATTAAATTTCATGACACTTATTATTTTTGCTTCCTGATTCTCATCAACAATTTACACTTAAAGTTTCCCCTCCCCTTAATAGAAAGTCGCCGCTCACCGCATAATATTATTAATAAGAATGGAAAGGCAGTACTTACTGCCAGTACTGAACCCAAACCACCATCATCCATCACAACATGCGGGGGAATAAACCAGGCCTGAGAGATGGCAATATATATCCACCTAATAAACGAGTTGTGAATACAGCGCATACAGCGACCTGGCATGTACCATAAAAGTTTAAAAACGTTTAAAAGTTTAAAAACGAGCAAAGATAATTTAAACAATTATTTTATTGTATTTAAGGTTTATCTGAATAATCCAACCATTTTGCTAGAAATTACCTACTTAATATTATCTATTAGATTAAGGAACTCCCCAAAATGCTGTGCATACTAGTGGCTTTATAAAAATGTAAACACATCATGCTATGTACTCTCATAAACCCAATGTAACTTATTGTATATATATAAATAAATAAATAAATAAATTATATATGACAATAATTCTTTAACATTGCCATTGGCTTATATCCCGATAAAAACATCAACAAATATTTGAATCTATCACTCTTTAAAAAAGAACTTAATCATTAATAGGTAAAGTGATATGTAATATGTTAACAACAGCAAACCTTATAAAACATTATATCTCAATACCTCTCTTAATATCATTCCAATTGCATTTTAAATATTTTTTTAGATGAACTCAACATTATAAGAAAGAGTTGGTGTCTTGGAAAAGCTATTAAGCACATTAATAATAATAATCTACGGTTCGTTTTTATTTTGAGATTCCATGAGATTTTCTAGAAAAAACACAAGATAGTTATAAAGCATTATATCACTATACCGCTCTTAATACGGCTCCAATATCGTTTTTTATGATTTTCGTAGATGAACGCAACATTATAAGAAACAGTTGGGGTCTTGGAAAAGCTATTAAGCACATTAAAAATAATATTCTATGGTTCGTTTTCATTTTGAAACTTCATGAGTTTCTCTAAAAGAAAAAAGGCGATCGTTTGCCTGGCTCGCCAGGCGATGATCCCCAGCACACCCTACAGTGTGTTGGCCTGGCATTTCTTGTGAGTGCCTACCCACACTAAAATTAATTGTGAATATATGGGCATACAGAGACCTGTCTCCAGCATGTACCGTAGCATTTTTAAATCGAGCAAGGATTATAATCTTTCATTGACATTGCCATTGGCTTATATCCTAATAAAAACATCAACAAATATTTGTATCCACCACTCTTTAAAAAAGTACCTTATAATTGGATGAAAATAAAGATTTAACAAGTATATCATTTAATTAATATAACTAAGTCACTAATTTATGTTCTTAACATAATATAATAATACTATTTTACACCACCCACCACCACCAGCCGCCGCCGCCACCCACCACCCGCCGCCGCCGCCACCGCCGCCACCACCCGCCGCCGCCGCCACCGCCGCCACCACCACCAGCCGCCGCCGCCACCACCACCACCCACCACCACCGCCGCCACCACCCACCACCGCCAGCCGCCACCACTCATCACAGACCCCGCCACCGCCCGCCAGACACAGCCGCCACTGTCCGCCACCGCCGCCATTGTCCGCCACCGCCGTCACTGTCCGCCACCGCCGCCACTGTCCGCCACCGCCACCACTGTCCGCCCGCCGCCACCACTGTCCGCCCGCCGCCACCACTGTCCGCCCGCCGCCACCACTGTCCGCCCGCCGCCACCACTGTCCGCCCGCCGCCACCACTGTCCGCCCGCCGCCTCCACTGTCCGCCCGCCGCCTCCACTGTCCGCCCGCCGCCTCCACTGTCCGCCCGCCGCCTCCACTGTCCGCCCGCCGCCGCCACTGTCCGCCCGCCGCCGCCACTGTCCGCCCGCCGCCGCCACTGTCCGCCCGCCGCCGCCACTGTCCGCCCGCCGCCGCCACTGTCCGCCCGCCGCCGCCACTGTCCGTCCGCCGCCGCCACTGTCCGCCCGCCGCCTCCACTGTCCGCCCGCCGCCTCCACTGTCCGCCCGCCGCCTCCACTGTCCGCCCGCCGCCTCCACTGTCCGCCCGCCGCCTCCACTGTCCGCCCGCCGCCGCCACTGTCCGCCCGCCGCCGCCACTGTCCGCCCGCCGCCGCCACTGTCCGCCCGCCGCCACGGTCCACCACCGCCGCCACGGTCCGCCCGCCGCCACTATCCGCAACAGCCGCCACTGTCCGCCCGCCGCCACTGTCCTCCCGCCGCCACTGTCCGCCCGCCGCCGCCCTGTCCGCCCGCCGCCACTATCCGCCACCGCCGCCACTGTCCGCCCGCCGCCACTGTCCGCCCGCCGCCACTATCCGCCACCGCCGCCACTGTCCGCCCGACGCCACTGTCCGCCCGCCGCCACTGTCCGCCCGCCGCCACTGTCCGCCCGCCGCCACTGTCCTCCCGCCGCCACTGTCCGCCCGCCGCCGCCCTGTCCGCCCGCCGCCACTATCCGCCACCGCCGCCACTGTCCGCCCGACGCCACTGTCCGCCCGCCGCCACTGTCCGCCCGCCGCCACTGTCCGCCCGCCGCCACTGTCCTCCCGCCGCCACTGTCCGCCCGCCGCCGCCCTGTCCGCCCGCCGCCACTATCCGCCACCGCCGCCACTGTCCGCCCGCCGCCACTGTCCGCCCGCCGCCACTATCCGCCACCGCCGCCACTGTCCGCCCGCCGCCACTGTCCGCCCGCCGCCACTGTCCGCCCGCCGCCACTGTCCGCCCGCCGCCACTGTCCGCCCGCCGCCACTGTCCGCCACCGCCGCCACTGTCCGCCCGCCGCCACTGTCCGCCCGCCGCCGCCGCTGTCCGCCCGCCGCCGCCACTGTCCGCCCGCCGCCACTGTCCGCCCACCGCCACTATCCGCCACCGCCGCCACTGTCCGCCACAGCCGCCACTCTCTGCCGTACAGCCTCCCCTCTCTCCGTTAGTAAATAATTATAATTGTTAGTAAATAATAAAAGAAATATAAATTATTAGATTTTTTTTACCCTTAAATTGGTTTTAATATTTAAATTGAAAATAATAATATAATATAAGATATAATTTAATTTCAAGAAATTTAACTTTAAACACAAAGATGTAAAAAGGGTTCAGATTATTGGCTCAAACCTTTCATAAGAGATTCATATTGGTATATGAATGGATTATGAATGACTCATGTTAGGAGTGTAAAGTTGCCACAACATCTCAAATTAGTGTTAGATACATATGTCTTGGTTATAAGTTTTGGAAACCTATTTAAGTCCACACACAATATCGTATCTGATACGATAAAACAAACGTTTCCAATACTTTCAAATACTTTCCAGATATGTTGTGGCAACCTAAAATTGTTTGCTGGGAAATTAATGTAGTTATATGACCGAACCTAACCAACCCTACCTAACCTAACCTAACCTATCTTTATAGGTTAGGTTAGGTTAGGTAGCCGAAAAAGTTAGGTTAGGTTAGGTTAGGTAGTTGAAAAACAATTATTTCATGAAAACTTGGCTTATTTGGCAAATCGGGCCTTGCATAGTAGGCTGAGAAGTGCGTTCTGGCTACTAGGTATGACATATATATATATATATATATATATATATATATATATATATATATATATATATATATATATATATATATATATATATATATATATATATATATATATATATATATATATATATATATATATATATGTCGTACCTAGTAGCCAGAATGCACTTCTACGCCTACTATGCAAGGCCCGATTTGCCTAATAAGCCAAGTTTTCATGAAATAATTGTTTTTCGATTACCAAACCGACCTAACTTAACCTAACGTAACTTTTTCAGCTACCTAACCTAACCTAACTTATAAAGATTGGTTAGGTTAGGTTAGGTATGGTTGGTTAGGTTCGGTCATATATCTACGTTAATTTTACCTCCAATAAAAAAAATTGACCTCATACATAATGAAATGGGTAGCTTTATCATTTCATTAGAAAAAAATTTAAGAAAATACATTAATTCAGCAAAACTTGGCTTATTAGGCAAATTGGGCCTTGCATAGTAGGAAAGG
Source organism: Procambarus clarkii (assembly GCF_040958095.1). Lineage (NCBI taxonomy): Eukaryota > Metazoa > Arthropoda > Malacostraca > Decapoda > Cambaridae > Procambarus > Procambarus clarkii. Next base: position 2,596,328 of record NC_091227.1, on the reverse strand, counting down.
AGAAAAAAAGTTAGAAAGAAAGAAAGTTAGAAAGACAGAAAGTTTTTGACACAGTACCCCAGAAGAGGCTAGTACATAAGCTGGAGAGACAGACAGGAGTAACTATTAAGAGGTTCCAGTGGATAAGGGAGCACCTAAGCAATAGGAAGCAGAGAGTTACAGTGAGGGGGGAGACCTTAGATATGCGGGAAGTCACCAGTGGAGTTCCACAGGGCTCTGTACTCGGACCTATCCTGTTTCTGATATACGTAAATGATCTCCCAGAGGATATTGACTCATTCCTCTCAATGTTTGCTGAAATTGCCAAAATTATGAGAAGTATTAGGACAGAGGAGGACTGCTTGAGGCTTCAAGAAGACCTGGACATACTGAAGGAATGGTCGAACAAACTGTTGTTTGAGTTTAACCCAAGCAAATGTTATGTAATGAAGATAAGTGTAAGGAGCAGGAGGCCAAATACAAGGTTTTATTTGGGAGATGAAATTCTTCAAGAGTCAGAGAGAGAGAAGGACTTGGGAGTTGATATCACATAAGACCTGTCCCCAGAAGCCCATATCAAGAGTATAACATCAGCAGCATATTCCAGGTAGGCCTAATTAAGAACGGCCTTTAGAAATTTGTGAAAGGAGTAATTCGAACTTTGTATACCACATATGTCAGACGAATCCTGGAGTATGCAGATCCAGCATTGTTACGGCCCTGTTGGGTCGCAACTGGGTTCTTTCTCTGATGTTAATAGAGTTTGGGTATCCGGCCCCAAGTTAGTAGTGGCTTTCAAGGGGTGTGTTCCGTAACGCAAGTAAATTAAAGGGGAAGGGAGACAAAGGCAAAAACTTAAATATATAATTGTCACTGTCACCATAAATAATATATATTTTATCACACGGGGGAGGTATAAACACTATTATATACAATCTGTTCTTCCTCTGAAGACGCGGAGTGTTCCACGGTGCTCAACGATGCTTAGCTCTTGGTCCTCTTGTGGCCTCACGATGAAACCTTCAATTCTCTCGAGTCTACCCTGGCCACAGGCCAGCCAAATCACAGTTCCACTGGGGGCACCGTCGTGGAGGCCTTCAACCACAAATCCAGCCTGTAGCTGGCAGGTTCCAATCAGTTCCGCAGGTTAGGCCACTCCACGACCGATACTAGGGTTGCGAGCCCTAGGCAGGAGCCTCGTGTGACTTCACAAATCACTCTCCTCACCACAACACCCCAGTGGCTAGTTGTCTCCTCCAGTCAGCCCCGGGTACGACAAATCCTCAACTGCCACGTCACAACACAACTAACACAACAGTGTTCTAATAACACACAACAATGTGTTCATCTGGGGGGTGACTCAACTTCTGCAGCTAATACTTGGAGACTCTACGGCTGCCTTGGGTAGACTGGTCCAACTTCCATTACAGCAGTCCCTAGTCGACTCTGTAATCAGACACGTCATCAGTACTAGTTACACTCTAGAGCACCTCACTTACTGGCTTAGACACAAACGCCCACCTATCCACTCCATAGATGGCGTTGCTGTCTAAGCGTCACCTCACCAGAGGTCAGCAGCGGCTGTGTTATGAGCTGATTAGGACGGGAAACCAGCCCCCGTGGCTGGTATATCCTGTCCTCACTAGATGGTGTCGTCCATTTGGAGGGGGTTTCAGGGGGCTGACCCACAGATGGCGCGGTCGTCACTGCTCCGTGCTCGGACGCTGGGCTCGGGTCCGTAACAAGCATTGAGTCCATATCTAGTCAAGCATAGAACTAAACTGGGAAAGGTTCAAAGGTTTGCCACCAGACTAGTACCCGAACTGAGAGGTATGAGCTACGAGGAGAGACTATGGGAATTAAACCTCATGTCGCTGGAAGACAGATGAATTAGGGGGGACATAATCTCCACATATAAGATTCTCAAAGGAATTGAAAGGGTAAATAAAGGAAGGCTATTTAACACAAAGGGCCACACTCACTAGTGGACACAGGTGTTAATTGACTGGCCAAATGAGCCACAGAGATATTAGACAGAACTTTTTTTAGTGGCAGAGTGGTTGACAAATAGAATGCACTAGGAAGTGATGTGGTGGAGGCTGACTCCAAACACAGTTTCAAGTGTAAATACGATAGAGCCCAGTAGGCTCAGGATCCTGTATATTAGTTCATTGTCAGTTGAGAGGCGGGACCAAAGAGCCAGAGTTCAACCACCACAAGCACACCTAGGTGAGTACAACTTGGTGAGTACATGCTCACATGCACACGCTCACACGCACACGCTCACACGCACACGCTCACACGCACACGCTCACACACACACACACACACACACACACTAGAAGCACTAAGTGTACCACTCTCTATAGTGTATAACAGGTCACTGGAAACAGGAGACCTACCAGAAAGTTGGAAGACAGTTAACGTAGTCCACATATACAAAAAGGGTGACAGGCAAGAGGCACTGAACTACAGGCCAATTTCCTTAACATGTATACCATTAAAGGTGATGGAGAAGATCATGAAGAAAAGGCTCGTAGAGCATCTGGAGTGAAATAGCTTTGTAACACACCACCAGCATGGGTTCAGAGATGGTAAATCGTGCCTCACAGGTTTATTAGAATTCTATGACCAGGCAATAAAAATTAGGCAGGAAAGAAAAGGTTGGGCCGACTGCATTTTACTGGACTGCAAGAAAGCCTTTGACACAGTACCCCATAAAAGGCTATTAAAAAAGTTGGAGCAACAGGCAGAAGTAGAAAGGAAGGTGCTCCAGTGGATAAGGAAATATTTAACCAACAGGAAACAGCGATTAACGGTGAGGGGGAAGACATCAGAGCGGCTAGATGTCACCAGCAGAGTCCCACAGGGCTCAGTAATTGGACCCATCCTGTTTCTAATATATGTAAACGATCTTCTGGAAGGTATAGACTCATTCCTCTCAAAGTTTGCTGATGATACAAAAATTATGAGAAGAATCAAGACAGATGAAGATAGACAGAGACTACAGGATGACCTGGACAAACTGGAGGAATGCTCTAGAAAATGGCTGCTAAAGTTCAACTCAGGAAAGTGTAAAGTAATGCAATTAGGCGAAGGGAGCAGGAGGCTGAACACAAGGTACCATCTGGGAGGTGAAATCCTGTACAAGTTAAATAGAAAGATCTGGAGGTTGATATCACACCGAACCTGTCCCCAGAGGCCCACATCAAAAGACTATCATCAGCGGCATATGCTAGACTGGCCTACGAACTGCCTTTAGAAACTTGTGTAACGAATCGTTCAGGACCCTGTATACCACTTATGTAAGACCAATCCTGGAATATGCAGCTCCAGCCTGGAGTCCATACCTAGTTAAACACAAGACAAGGTTAGAGAAGGTTCAGCGGAATGCCACCAGACTCGTGTCAGAACTGAGAGGAATGAACTACGAGGAAAGGCTAAAGGAGCTGCACCTCACGTCCCTAGAAAACAGAAGAGTAAAGGGAGACATGATAACCACCTACAAAATTCTCAGGGGAATTGACAGGGTGGACAAAGACAAACTCTTCAGCACGGGTTGAACACGAACTAGGGGAAACAGGTGGAAACTGAGTACCCAAATGAGCCACAGAGACATTAGAAAGTATTTTTTCAGTGTCAGAGTAGTTAATAAATGGAATGCACTATGAAGTGATGTGGTGGAGGCTGACTCCATACACAGTTTCAAATGTAGATATGATAGAGCCCAGTAGGCTCAGGCATCTGTACACCAGTTGATTGACAGTTGAAAGGCGGGACCAAAGAACCAAAGCTCAACCCCCGCAAGCACAACAATGTGAGGAGGATGAGGAGGAAGGGAAAGAGAAGGGGATGAAGAGGAGGGGGGGAGGGATAAGAGAAAGGGAAGGAGAAGGATATAGGGGAAAGAGAAAGGGGAAGAGGAGGGGGAGGGGTAAGAGAATGGGAGGTAAGGAAGGGGAGGGGTAAGAGAAGGGGGGGGGGTTAAGGAGAAGGAGGGTAAGGAAAAGGAGGGGTAAGAGAAGGGGGGATGAGGAGGAGGGGAAGGGTAAGAGAAGGGGGATGAGGAGGAGGAAGGGGTAAGAAAATGGGGATGTGGAGGAAGGGAAAGAGGTGGAGGAAGAGAGCAGGGGTAAGAGATGGGGGATGGAGGTGATGGGTCACAATAACGTGGCTAAATTATGTTGACCAGACCACACACTAGAAGGTGAAGGGACGACAACTTTTCTGTCCGTCCTGGACCATTCTCAAGTCGATTGTGAGAATCGACCATTCTCAAGTCGACAATCGACAATCGACTTGAGAATGGTCCAGGACGGACAGAAAAGTTGTCGTCCCTTCACCTTCTAGTGTGTGGTCTGGTCAACAGATGGGGGATGAGGAGGAAGGAGAAGAGGAGGGGGAGGGGTAGAGGAGAAAGGGGGGGGGAAGAGAGGAGGGGTAAAAGAAGGAAAGGGAAGAGCAGGGGGAGGGGGTGATGATCACTACGTGTGGGTATAAACACTGGCCCACCATTATTAGCATTAGGCAGTGATGTGGTGGAGGCTGACTCCATACACAGTTTCAAATGTAGATATGATAGAGCCCAGTAGGCTCAGGCATCTGTACACCAGTTGATTGACAGTTGAGAGGCGGGACCAAAGAGCCAAAGCTTAACCCCCACAAGCATAAATAGGTGAGTACTAACACCCGTCCCATGAAGCCCACATCAAGAGGATAACCTCAGCGGCATAAGCCAGGTTGGCCAACATAAGAACGACCTTTAGAAACTTGTGTAAGGAATCCTTCAGAACTTTGTATACCACATATATCCGACCAATCCGTGAGTATGCGGCTCCAACATGGAGTTCATATGAAATCAAGGATAAGAGTAAGCTGGAAAAGGTTCAAAGGTTTGCCACCAGACAATTACCCGAATTGAGCAAGTATGAGCTCTGAGGAGAGACTACGGGAATTAAACCTCACGTCACTGGGAGACAGAGGAGTTATGGAGACATTATCTCCACATACAAGATTCTCAGGAGAATTGATAGGGTGGATAAAGACAAACTATTTAACACAAGAAGGGAGACACAGGTGGAAGTTGAGTGCCCAAATGAGCTATAGAGATATTAGAAAGAATTTTTTAGTGTCAGAGTAGTTGACAAATGGAATGCATTAGGATGTGAAGTGGTGGAGGCTGACTCCATACACAGCTTCAAGTGTAGAGCTCAACCCCTGCAAGCACAACTAGGCAAGTACAACTAGGTATGTACTCTCTCTCACACACACACAAACCCATTCACATGCACACACTCACATATATTATGGCCGATGGCTGAGTGGACAGCTCGTTAGACGCGTAATCCTTTTGTCCTGGGTTTGATTCCCAGCGCCGGCGAGAAACAATGGACAGAGTTTCTTTTCCCCTGATACACCTGTTACCTGGCAGGAAATAGGTACCTGGAAGTTAGACAGTTCTTACGAGCTGCGTCCTGAGTGTGTGTGTGTGTGGGGGGGGGGGAGAGAAAAACAAAGTAGTTAGTTGTTAGTAACAGTTGATTGATTGACAGGTGAGAGGCGGGCTGCTCCCCGCAAGCAAAACTAGGTGAATACGCACATTCACGTGTTCACACATTCACTGGACCAAAGTGTCAGAACTCAACCCCTGCAAGCACAACTAGGTAAGTACATTTAATTGACTAAAATTAACGCATGTTTTACGTTAAAAAGATGTCTTTATATAAACAGTTACTGTGTCCCTTTCTGTGACCAAATAAAAACATGAAAAAAAGTTTGGTGTTTCCTGGGAATTTATTGGGCACAATAAAAAAAACATTCTAGGGTTCGTTTTTATTTTGAGGTTTCACGAGTTTCTCCAACAAGTTTCTTACACAAGTTTGTGTAAAATATGGAAATATGAATATATCTCTTTATCTCTCTTAATATCACTCCAATCGTTTTTCAAAGATTTTCGTAGATGCATGCAATATTACATGAAGGAGTTGGTGTTTTGGGAAAGCTATTGAGCACATTAAAAATTATATTCTAGGGTTCATTTGTATTTTGAGATTTTAAGAGTTTCTTTAAGAAAATACAAGATCATGAAAATTTGTAAATGTGAATAGATCTCTACCTCGTAACATCGTTTCAGTCACGTTTGAAAAAAATCAAACATGCTTTTAACATTACAAGAAGGAGTTTGAGGCTTGGGAAAGCTATTGGGAAGCTAAAGCTATTGGTTTGAGGCTTGGGAAGGCCCGTAGGGCCATCCGTACGGCTAAACGTGAATGTTGGGCATCTTATGTCTCCACCATTACGTCCGAAACTCCTCTGCCACAGATCTGGAAGCATATCCGCAAGATAGCGGGTAAGTTCGTTCCCGATGTTTCACCGGTCCTTAACCTCCGTGGTACTCTTGTGGCGGACCCGTTGCAGGTCGCTACCGAACTGGGTTCCCACTTTTCTTCTGTTAGATCTGGTCTTCATCTTCCCCAATCTTTCCTTCTTTGTAAACCTGTCCTTGATTCTCGTCCTTTCGATTTCTGCACTCGTCTTCGACTTCCCTGTAACGATCCCTTCTCTCTCTCTGAACTTCGTTCTGGCCTGGCCCTCTGCGGTTCTACGGCAGCAGGCTCCAATGGCATTCATTATGAGATGCTTTGCCATCTCTCTCCGTGCTCGACTCAGTATTTACTGAGTCTGTATAATCGGATCTGGGAGTCGTCTTCAGTCCCTGAGGACTGGCTCGATGCCGTTGTCCTTCCTGTTCGCAAACCGGGGTCTTTGGGAACATCCCTTAAGGACTTCCGCCCTATTGCCCTCACAAGTTGTGCCTGCAAACTCTTTGAACGTATGGTTAACGTTCGTCTGATGTGGTTCCTGGAACACCATCACCTACTCTTCCCTTCTCAATTTGGTTTCCGCAAGTGCCGCAGCACAACAGATGTCCTGGTGAACTTGGAGGTCTATATTCGTACTGCTTTTGCTGCGAAGACCTCCGTTGTTGCCGTCCTTTTTGACCTGAAAAAGGCTTACGACACCAGTTCGCGTTATCACATTCTCTCCCAGCTTCATTCTTTTGGCCTTCGTGGTCATCTCCCTCTCTTTCTCTGCAGCTTCCTCTCTCGTCGTTCCTTTCGGGTGCGCCTTGGTACCGCTCTCTCTGCCTCTTCAGCAATACGAAGGTGTGCCCCAGGGTAGTTTTCTGAGCACTACTCTTTTTCTGGTTGCTCTCAATGGTCTTCTTTCCTTACTTCCTTCAGGCGTCTTCTCCGCTCTCTATGTCGATGATCTTACCCCTTGCTGTCAGGGTGATGACTCGCCTCTTCTTCAACGCCGGCTTCAACTTGCGATTGATGCCGTGTCGTCTTGGGCCACTGATGATGGCTTCAAGTTCTCTTCTAATAAGACTTGTGCCATGACTTTTACTTGGAAACGGGTCGTTCTTCGTCCCTCTTTGTCACTTTATGGTCATCCCCTTGAGTACAAATATTCGGCGAAGCTTTTGGGGTTATTCTTTGACACACGTTTGTCTTGATCTCCCCATATCTCTTACTTCCGTGTTGAGTACTCTAAGGCCCTTGCCCTCCTTCGGGTATTATCCCATACTTCTTGGGGAGCGGATAGGCACACTCTCCTTGCTATACATTCCTCTCTCGTCCTGTCTAAGCTCGATTATGGTTGCCCTACTTACTCGTCTGCTTCTCCTTCTACCCTTCGCCGTCTTGATGCTTTGCACCATACTGGGTTGCGCTTCAGTTCTGGTGCCTTTCGTTCGACTCCCGTCTTCAGCTTGTATGTTGACACTGGTTTCCTGTCTCTCCAGGACTGCTGTGATCGCTACTGTCTTCGCTATCTTGCGCGGTCCTTGCAACATCCTTCCTCTCGCCTCTGTCGTGCTTTAACTTTTACCCCTCCTGCGATTCCTGTCCCTCTTTTTGTACGGTTATCTTGCTTACAGGATTCTCTTTCCGTTCGTATTTCTAATATTTCTACTCGTGTTGTTCCGTCTTTGCCCCCGTGAAGAGTCCCCCTTCCGCAGTTTTGTACATCCTTAACCCGCATTACTAAAGCTTTTACCCCTCCTACAGTTCTAAAACGCCTTTTTCTTGAGCACTTTTCTTCTCACTCCCACTCCGTTTCCGTCTTCACTGATGGCTCTAGGTCTGCAGACGGTGTTGGCTACTCTGATGTTTTTCCTAATGACACTTATATGTATCGCTTACCTCCAGAAACTAGCATCTTCACAGCGGAGCTTTATGCTATTCTCTATGCTCTTCGTCTCCTGCTCTCTCATTGTCATTCTTCCTTCGTAGTTGTTGTTGACTCTTGTAGTGCCCTCATGGCTCTCAGGTCCTTTAATCCAGTTCATCCAGTGGTTGTCGAGATCCAGCATTGGCCGTTTCTTGTTCACAGTAAATTTAAGTCTGTTGAGTTTTGTTGGGTTTCCAGCCATGTTGGTGTCTCTTTAAATGAGTGTGCGGATGCTGCCGCCAGGGAAGTTGTCCGCTCTTGTCCCATCTCTCGTGAAGGTATTCCTTATTCCAACTTTTACCCGGTTATCCATTCCTTGGTCGTCTGTTACTGGTAACAAACTACATTCTCTTAAAGGTTGTGTGTCCTCGTGGCCGTCCTCATACCACCGTAATCGGCGATGGGAAACAGCTCTGGCGAGGTTGCGTATTGGCCATACTCGCTTAACTCATGGTCACTTGATGGAGTGGCACCATGCTCCTTATTGTCCACATTGCATTGTCACTCTTATGGTCGTGCATATCCTTGTTGAATGTCCTGACTTCCGGGATGAGCGTGTGTCTTGTTTTCCGACCGTCCCCTGCGGTCGCTTGTCTCTCGATAGTATTCTTGGTGACTCGGATTCTTGTGATAGCGTTCGCCTTATGCTTTCTGTTCTCGTATTGGCGTTCTTGGTGATATTTAGCGCCATCTGATTATCCCACCCATTTGATGGTGCTACATAACCTTCCTAGTTTGGTGCCTTCTTTTTGATAATTACTTACTTATGTTCTCATATCCAAGTTATACCTATTGTTTCATGTTCTGTCTTGTGTTTGTCATAAGTTTGTTCACCTCACCCAAAACTTTTGTACCATATCACCTCACCCAAAATGAGTATAAGTTCGATAAATTTGTGTGTAAATTGAGTCTTTGAAAATGTAATAAGCCATTACGAAACGCGTTCAGGCGTCAGACCATTAATAAAAAAAGAATTTTGGAGAATTGATATTTTCATTACCACCGACAGTGAAGAAAAACATACGAAATATTGAGAAAATTCGCATTAGAATTATTAATCTTACCTTTTCGGTTATATTCAACAACATATGTTTACAAGAAAGACTGCTACCAAAATATAATAATATATATATATATATATATATATATATATATATATATATATATATATATATATATATATATATAACTTTAGAACACTTTCCCACCAGGAGACTCGAACCCTAGCCAGCACAGAAGCCTTCCAGCAACTGGCATAACAGGTACGCCTTAACCCGCTCCACCACCAGCTCAGACCCAAGAGCACTAGAGCAAGTGAGGGGTCATTTAGACGTTAATTTCATCAAGTCCCTGTTAATATGGGAAGACACAGTGTCTATGCTTAAGGCACAACTCTCCTAAACACGAGAGTGAAGTGTACAACTTTAGAACACTTTCCCACCAGGAGACTCGAACCCTAGCCAGCACAGAAGCCTTCCAGCAACTGGCATAACAGGTACGCCTTAACCCGCTCCACCACCAGCTCAGACCCAAGAGCACTAGAGCAAGTGAGGGGTCATTTAGACGTTAATTTCATCAAGTCCCTGTTAATATGGGAAGACACAGTGTCTATGCTTAAGGCACAACTCTCCTAAACATGAGAGTGAAGTGTACAACTTTAGAACACTTTCCCACCAGGAGACTCGAACCCTAGCCAGCACAGAAGCCTTCCAGCAACTGGCATAACAGGTACGCCTTAACCCGCTCCACCACCAGCTCAGACCCAAGAGCACTAGAGCAAGTGAGGGGTCATTTAGACGTTAATTTCATCAAGTCCCTGTTAATATGGGAAGACACAGTGTCTATGCTTAAGGCACAACTCTCCTAAACACGAGAGTGAAGTGTACAACTTTAGAACACTTTCCCACCAGGAGACTCGAACCCTAGCCAGCACAGAAGCCTTCCAGCAACTGGCATAACAGGTACGCCTTAACCCGCTCCACCACCAGCTCAGACCCAAGAGCACTAGAGCAAGTGAGGGGTCATTTAGACGTTAATTTCATCAAGTCCCTGTTAATATGGGAAGACACAGTGTCTATGCTTAAGGCACAACTCTCCTAAACACGAGAGTGAAGTGTACAACTTTAGAACACTTTCCCACCAGGAGACTCGAACCCTAGCCAGCACAGAAGCCTTCCAGCAACTGGCATAACAGGTACGCCTTAACCCGCTCCACCACCAGCTCAGACCCAAGAGCACTAGAGCAAGTGAGGGGTCATTTAGACGTTAATTTCATCAAGTCCCTGTTAATATGGGAAGACACAGTGTCTATGCTTAAGGCACAACTCTAACGTCTAAATTAACGTCTAAATGACCCCTCACTTGCTCTTGTGCTCTTGGGTCTGAGCTGGTGGTGGAGCGGGTTAAGGCGTACCTGTTATGCCAGTTGCTGGAAGGCTTCTGTGCTGGCTAGGGTTCGAGTCTCCTGGTGGGAAAGTGTTCTAAAGTTGTACACTTCACTCTCGTGTTTAGGAGAGTTGTGCCTTAAGCATAGACACTGTGTCTTCCCATATTAACAGGGACTTGATGAAATTAACGTCTAAATGACCCCTCACTTGCTCTAGTGCTCTTGGGTCTGAGCTGGTGGTGGAGCGGGTTAAGGCGTACCTGTTATGCCAGTTGCTGGAAGGCTTCTGTGCTGGCTAGGGTTCGAGTCTCCTGGTGGGAAAGTGTTCTAAAGTTGTACACTTCACTCTCGTGTTTAGGAGAGTTGTGCCTTAAGCATAGACACTGTGTCTTCCCATATTAACAGGGACTTGATGAAATTAACGTCTAAATGACCCCTCACTTGCTCTAGTGCTCTTGGGTCTGAGCTGGTGGTGGAGCGGGTTAAGGCGTACCTGTTATGCCAGTTGCTGGAAGGCTTCTGTGCTGGCTAGGGTTCGAGTCTCCTGGTGGGAAAGTGTTCTAAAGTTGTACACTTCACTCTCGTGTTTAGGAGAGTTGTGCCTTAAGCATAGACACTGTGTCTTCCCATATTAACAGGGACTTGATGAAATTAACGTCTAAATGACCCCTCACTTGCTCTAGTGCTCTTGGGTCTGAGCTGGTGGTGGAGCGGGTTAAGGCGTACCTGTTATGCCAGTTGCTGGAAGGCTTCTGTGCTGGCTAGGGTTCGAGTCTCCTGGTGGGAAAGTGTTCTAAAGTTGTACACTTCACTCTCGTGTTTAGGAGAGTTGTGCCTTAAGCATAGACACTGTGTCTTCCCATATTAACAGGGACTTGATGAAATTAACGTCTAAATGACCCCTCACTTGCTCTAGTGCTCTTGGGTCTGAGCTGGTGGTGGAGCGGGTTAAGGCGTACCTGTTATGCCAGTTGCTGGAAGGCTTCTGTGCTGGCTAGGGTTCGAGTCTCCTGGTGGGAAAGTGTTCTAAAGTTGTACACTTCACTCTCGTGTTTAGGAGAGTTGTGCCATATATATATATATATATATATATATATATATATATATATATGTATATATATATTATTAAATATGACCGAAAAAGTAAGATTAATAATTCTAACACGAATTTTCTCAATCTTTCGTACATTACGCTTCACTGTTGGAGGTAAATCAAAAATCAATTCTCCAAAATTCATTTTTATTTCTAGTCTGACGCGACACGGGCGCGTTTCGTAAAACTTATTACATTTTCAAAGACTTTAGTTCACAAATACACAACTGAATAGAACTTACGTATCTCCGATTTTATATCTACATTTGAGTGAGGTGGAAGGGGTGATGTGGCATTAACACAAGACAGAACAAAATGTGGTATTATTAGGGTATTAATTTCATCAACACAAGACTGAACAAGGGTATTAATAGGGTATTAATTTCATCAACACAAGACCGAACACGAAACAATGGATATTGAATAGAAGTGTTTGTAGTAAGCCTATTGGTCCATATTTCTTGATGCTTCTATATTGGAGCGGAGTCTTGAGGTGGGTAGAATATAGTTGTGCAATAATTGGCTGTTGATTGCTGGTGTTGACTTCTTGATGTGTAGTGCCTCGCAAACGTCAAGCCGCCTGCTATCGCTGTATCTATCGATGATTTCTGTGTTGTTTACTAGGATTTCTCTGGCGATGGTTTGGTTGTGGGAAGAGATTATATGTTCCTTAATGGAGCCCTGTTGCTTATGCATCGTTAAACGCCTAGAAAGAGATGTTGTTGTCTTGCCTATATACTGGGTTTTTTGGAGCTTACAGTCCCCAAGTGGGCATTTGAAGGCATAGACGACGTTAGTCTCTTTTAAAGCGTTCTGTTTTGTGTCTGGAGAGTTTCTCATGAGTAGGCTGGCCGTTTTTCTGGTTTTATAGTAAATCGTCAGTTGTATCCTCTATGTATATCTGTATGTATGTAAGATTGAGAAAATTCGTATTAGAATTATTAATCTTACTTTTTCGGTCATATTTAATAATATATGTCTACAGGAAAGACTGCTACCAAAATATACTAATATATATATATATATATATATATATATATATATATATATGTATATATATATATATATATATATATATATATATATATATATATATATATATATATATATATATATATATATAAATATATATTAGTATATTTTGGTAGCAGTCTTTCCTGTAGACATATATTATTAAATATGACCGAAAAAGTAAGATTACAAATTCTAACACAAATTTTCTCTATCTTTCTATCTTTCTTACATTTCTTTTCACTGTTGATGGTAATTCAAAGATCAATTCTCCAAAATTCATTTTTATTTCTAGTCTGAGGCGACACTTGAGCGCGTTTCGTAAAACTTATTACATTTTCAAAGACTTTAGTTTACAAACACACAACTGAAACTGAATAGAGCTTGAACATTTTCGAGTTTATATCTACATTTGGGTGAGGTGGATGAGGTGAAAACAAACTTTCAACAATGGGTATTGGATGGGTATTAAATTCAAACACAAGACAAAACATGAAACAATGGATATTGAATGTAAGTAATTGTAGAAAGCCTATTGGTCCATATTTCTTGATGCTTCTACATTGGAGCGGAGTCTTGAAGTGGGTAGAATATAGTTGTGCAATAATTGGCTGTTGATTGCTGGTGTTGACTTCTTGATGTGTAGTGCCTCGCAGACGTCAAGCCGTCTGCTTTCACTGTATCTATCGATGATTTCTGTGTTGTTTGCTAAGATTTCTCTGGTGATGGTTTGTTTGTGGGAAGAGATTATATGTTCCTTAATGGAGCTCTGTTGCTTATGCATCGTTAAACGCCTGGAAAGAGATGTTTTTGTCTTGCCTATATATTGTTTTTTTTTAGGCTTACAGTCCTTAAGAGGGCATTTGAAGGCATAGACGACGTTGGTCTCTTTTAAAGCGTTCTGCTTTGTGTCTGGAGAGTTTCTCATGAGTAGGCTGGCCGTTTTTCTGGTTTTATAGCAAATCGTCAGTTGTATCTTCTGATTTTTGACTGTAGGGATAACGTTTCTACTGACAATATCTTTCAGGACCCTTTCCTCCGTTTTATGGGCTGTGGAAAAGAAGTTCCTGTAAAATAGTCTAAAAACTAACAACGTTATATGGAGGACCTATGGCAATTCCACGACCAAGAGATGGCTTCCTGAACCTTGCGGGAATCAACCTCACTGAGGACCAAGTCACTCTCCTAAATCTGGGTATAAACTGTCACGTTATGTCCAGACCGAGTGAGATGGCCCGGAAAGTGGAGTTGGAGATTATGTTGGACGACATATTCGACCTCGAAGCACAAAAGAAGGTCACCACCAAAGATACCTTACAAGCAGAACTTATTACGGAAGGAGGAAAGAATCGAGGCAACTACAGAAGCACCATACTGTCCCCCGAGCTTAAAGCGGCAGCTAAGAGCCTTCGTGAGAACAAGGAGATAGTTGTCAGGAGAGGGGACAAGTCGCCAATATACGTAATTCTTAAAAAAGACGAATATCTGGCGAAAATGAACCTCATACTCTCTGACCAAACTAAATTCCAAAGTGTAACGAAGGATACTACAGCCGAACTGAAAGCAAAGGTCAACAAATTGATCGAATCTGTGAACTCCAAGAAATCAAGACTCCACCTGCCGAAGATAATTGGGGAATATAAACCTGGATATGCGTATGGAAATGTCAAGACATACAAGCCTGGAAACCTACTTCGGCCAATCATCAGCCAGATACCCACACCCACGTACAGACTGGCGAAACAACTCAACGGCTTGCTGACTCCTTATGTCCCTTGCGCCTTCAGCCTGAAGTCTCCAAAGGAATTTGTTGACTTGCTGTGGGGAACACGGGCCACAGGGATAAGAGCCTCGTTGGACGTAGAATCTCTGTTTACCAACGTACCTGTGGATGAAGCAATCGGGATGATAGCCGACAGAGTGTGCCGTGATCCGGCCTGTACTCCTCTTGACATACCAGAAAACAGTCTAAGGAAACTACTCCAAGCTTGTACTAAAGAGGCACCCTTCTTGAGCCCGGATGGGCACATGTATAAGCAAGTAGATGGTGTCGCCATGGGTTCTCCCCTAGGTGTCCTGTTTGCAAACTTCTACATGGGTACCATCGAGCAAAAAGTCTTAGTAGACATGAACTTGAAACCGGCCATATAGTGCAGGTATGTTGACATTTTTACACAGGTATTTGATGTCAGACATCTGCAGGAGCTGAAGGAGGCATTTGAGCAGAATTCTGTGTTGGGTTTCACTTACGAGATGGAGAAGGATGGGAAGCTGCCCTTTCTAGATGTAACAGTCATGGAAAGGAGCGGAGTTTTCCACACTGCAGTCTACACTAAGGAAACAAACATAGGAATATGCCTGAATGCCAACAGTGACTGCCCGGACAGGTACAAGAAGAGTGTTGTTAACGCTTATGTCGACCGTGCCCTCAGCCACAGCTCAGAATGGAAGCAAGTCGACGAAGAACTCTGTAGGGTAAGGCAGATCCTAGTCAACAACGGCTTCTCCAATGGTTTCGTGGAAGACATCATAAGAAGGAAAGTGAAACGAGATGCAACCTCTGAAGAGACAACTAACACAACACCTATACTCCCTATTAGACTATTTTACAGGAACTTCTTTTCCACAGGCCATAAAACGGAGGAAAGGGTCCTGAAAGATATTGTCAGTAGAAACGTTATCCCTACAGACAAAAATCAGAAGATACAACTGACGATTTGCTATAAAACCAGAAAAACGGCCAGCCTACTCATTAGAAACTCTCCAGACACAAAGCAGAACGCTTTAAAAGAGACCAACGTCGTCTATGCCTTCAAATGCCCTCTTGGGGACTGTAAGCCTCAAAAAACCCAATATATAGGCAAGACAACAACATCTCTTTCCAGGCGTTTAACAATGCATAAGCAACAGGGCTCCATTAAGGAACATATAATCTCTTCCCACAAACAAACCATCACCAGAGAAATCTTAGCAAACAACACAGAAAACATCGATAGATACAGCGATAGCAGACGGCTTGACGTCTGCTAGGCACTACGCATCAAGAAGTCAACACCAGCAATCAACAGCCAATTAATGCACAACTATATTCTACCCACTTCAAGACTCCGCTCCAATATAGAAGCATCAAGAAATATGGACCAATAGATTTTCTACAATTACTTCCATTCAATACCCATTGTTTCGTGTTCTGTCTTGTGTTTGAATTTAATACCCATTCAATACCCATTGTTGAAAGTTTGTTTTCACCTCATCCACCTCACCCAAATGTAGATATAAACTCGAAAATGTGTAAGCTCTATTCAGTTTCAGTTGTGTGTTTGTAAACTAAAGTCTTTGAAAAAGTAATAAGTTTTACGAAACGCGCTCAAGTGTCACGTCAGACTAGAAATAAAAATGAATTTTGGAGAATTGATCTTTGAATTACCATCAACAGTGAAAAGAAATGTAAGAAAGAGAGAGAAAATAGAGAATATATATATATATATATATATATATATATATATATATATATATATATATATATATATATATATATATATATATATATATATATACGCAGACAAACCTCACACTTATCTGGCGCCCTCGGGAAGTGGAGATATTTGAGATGTATATATATCTCGAAGTCTCTACTTCTTTTGTAGGGTCTGATGGTGTAGTGGGTTAAAGCATACTAGTTATGACAGCTACTGGAAGGTAGTTGTGCTTTCTGGGTTCGAGTCCCACTGGTGGGTGTTGTCCAAAGATTGTTAATCTTCACTTGTGGTTTATGCAAGTATAGTCTTATAGCTGGACACGAGTTCTCTCACATTGACAGTGGCTTGATGAAAAACGCAGACTAACCTCACACTTATCTGGCGCCCTCGGGAAGTGGAGATATTTGAGATGTATATATATCTCGAAGTCTCTACTTCTTTTGTAGGGTCTGGTGTAGTGGGTTAAAGCGTACTAGTTATGGCAGCTACTGGAAGGTAGTTGTGCTTTCTGGGTTCGAGTCCCACTGGTGGGTGTTGTCCAAAGATTGTTAATCTTCACTTGTGGTTTATGCAAGTATAGGCTTAAAGCTGGACACGAGTTCTCTCACATTGACAGTGGCTTGATGAAAAACGCAGACTAACCTCACACTTATCTGGCGCCCTCGGGAAGTGGAGATATTTGAGATGTATATATATCTCGAAGTCTCTGCTTCTTTTGTAGGGTCTGATGGTGTAGTGGGTTAAAGCGTACTAGTTATGGCAGCTACTGGAAGGTAGTTGTGCTTTCTGGGTTCGAGTCCCACTGGTGGGTGTTGTCCAAAGATTGTTAATCTTCACTTGTGGTTTATGCAAGTATAGGCTTATAGCTGGACACGAGTTCTCTCACATTGACAGTGGCTTTATGAAAAACGCAGACTAACCTCACACTTATCTGGCGCCCTCGGGAAGTGGAGATATTTGAGATGTATATATATCTCGAAGTCTCTACTTCTTTTGTAGGTTCTGATGGTGTAGTGGGTTAAAGCGTACTAGTTATGGCAGCTACTGGAAGGTAGTTGTGCTTTCTGGGTTCGAGTCCCACTGGTGGGTGTTGTCCAAAGATTGTTAATCTTCACTTGTGGTTGATGCAAGTATAGGCTTATATATATATATATATATATATATATATATATATATATATGCGAACAAGCCTGAATGGTCCCCAGGACATATGCAACTGAAAACTCACACCCCAGAAGTGACTCGAACCCATACTCCCAGAAGCAACCCAACTGGTATGTACAAGACGCCTTAATCCACTTGACCATCACGACCGGACATAATGAGGTGATAGCCGAGGCTATATGAACCACCCCACCGCCGGCACTCGGATAGTTATCTTGGGCATAGCATTTTACCAAATCACCTCATTCTTTGGGGCACACGTGAGGAACACAAATGCGAACAAGCCTGAATGGTCCCCAGGACATATGCAACTGAAAACTCACACCCCAGAAGTGACTCGAACCCATACTCCCAGAAGCAACCCAACTGGTATGTACAAGACGCCTTAATCCACTTGACCATCACGACCGGACATAATGAGGTGATAGCCGAGGCTATATGAACCACCCCACCGCCGGCACTCGGATAGTTATCTTGGGCATAGCATTTTACCAAATCAAGTGGATTAAGGCGTCAAGTGATGGTCAAGTGGATTAAGGCGTCTTGTACATACCAGTTGGGTTGCTTCTGGGAGTATGGGTTCGAGTCACTTCTGGGGTGTGAGTTTTCAGTTGCATATGTCCTGGGGACCATTCAGGCTTGTTCGCATTTGTGTTCCTCACGTGTGCCCCAAAGAATGAGGTGATTTGGTAAAATGCTATGCCCAAGATAACTATCCGAGTGCCGGCGGTGGGGTGGTTCATATAGCCTCGGCTATCACCTCATTATGTCCGGTCGTGATGGTCAAGTGGATTAAGGCGTCTTGTACATACCAGTTGGGTTGCTTCTGGGAGTATGGGTTCGAGTCACTTCTGGGGTGTGAGTTTTCAGTTGCATATGTCCTGGGGACCATTCAGGCTTGTTCGCATTTGTGTTCCTCACGTGTGCCCCAAAGAATGAGGTGATTTGGTAAAATGCTATGCCCAAGATAACTATCCGAGTGCCGGCGGTGGGGTGGTTCATATAGCCTCGGCTATCACCTCATTATGTCCGGTCGTGATGGTCAAGTGGATTAAGGCGTCTTGTACATACCAGTTGGGTTGCTTCTGGGAGTATGGGTTCGAGTCACTTCTGGGGTGTGAGTTTTCAGTTATATATATATATATATATATATATATATATATATATATATATATATATATATATATATATATATATATATATATATATATATATATATATATATATATATATATGTCGTACCTAGTAGCCAGAACGCACTTCTCAGCCTACTATGCAAGGCCCGATTTGCCTAATAACCCAAGTTTTCATGAATTAATTGTTTTTCGACTACCTAACCTACCTAACCTAACCTAACCTAACTTTTTCGGCTACCTAACCTAACCTAACCTATAGAGATAGGTTAGGTTATGTTAGGTAGGGTTGGTTAGGTTCGGTCATATATCTACGGGAATTTTAACTCCAATAAAAAAAATTGACCTCATACATAATGAAATGCGTAGCTTTATCATTTCATAAGAAAAAAATTGAGAAAATATATTAATTCAGGAAAACTTGGCTTATTAGGCAAATCAGGCCATGCATAGTAGGCCGAGAAGTGCGTTCTGGCTACTAGGTACGACATATATATATAAAATATGTAAATGCGAACAAGCCTGAATGGTCCCCAGGACTATATGCAATTGAAAACTCACACCCAGAAGTGACTCGAACCCATACTGCCAGTAGCAACGCAACTGGTATGTAACTGGTATGTATATTTGTCCGGTCATGATGGTCAAGTGGATTAAGGCGTCCTGTACATACCAGTTGCATTTCTCCTGGCAGTATGGGTTCGAGTCACTTCTGGGGTGTGAGTTTTCAGTTGCATATAGTCCTGGAGACCTTTTAGGGTTGTTCGCATTTGTGTTCCTCACGTGTGCCTCCAAAGAATGAGTTGATTTGATAAAATGCTATGCCCAAGATTACCATCAGAGTTCCGGCGGGCTGATGGGCTAAATAGCCTCGGCTACCATCAGTTTTTGTCCGGTCGCAATGGTCAGTGGATTATGGGCGTCCTGTACATACCAGTTGAGTTGTTCCAGGCAGTATGGGTTCGAGTCACTTCTGGGGTGTGAATTTTCAGTTGAGTATAGTCCTGGGGACCATTCAGGCTTGTTCACATTTGTGTTCCTCACGTGTGTCCCAAAGAATGAGGTGATTTGTAAATGCTATGCCCAAGATTACCATCCAAGTGCCGGCTGGCTGATGGACAAATAGCCTCGGCTATCATCAGTTTTTGTCCGGTCATGATAGTCGAGTGGATTAAGGTGTCCTGTATATACCAGTTGCGTTGCTCCTGAACAGTATGGGTTCGAGTCACTTCTAGGGTGTGAGTTATATATATATATATATATATATATATAATATATATATATATATATATATATATATATATATATATATATATATATATATATATATATATATATATATATATATAATAGATATATATATATATATATATATATTATATATATATATTATCTATATATATATATATATATATACATATATGTGTATACATACATATATATATATATATATATACATATATATATACATCCATATCCGGATAGTATCACAGTGAACCCCTGGAGGAATGGCAAGCAGTTGGTATGGGACTACACGTGCGTATCAACCCTGGCTAAACACCTACATTAACCTCAGTGTTGCATAACCGGGTGGCGCTGCCACCCACAGGGAAACAGCCAAATCACGTAAGTATAGAGAACTGGATCACTACTACAATTTTGTCCCCATTGCTTCTGAGATACTCGGCGCCTGGGGTAAAAGTGCTACCAGTTTTTTGAAGGAACTGGGTTCTAGGCTCATTGAAACAACAAGGGACCCAAGAGCTGCAAGCTTTCTTTTCCAGCGCCTTAGTGTGGCGATACAGAGGGAAATGCGCACTGCATCCAGGTTCCTGGATGCAGGAAGCCATCTGAGGAGCTGGAGGAACTCGACAACCTATGATAACCATCTTTGTAACCCAGATGTAACTCCTTTTTTGTAACAAAGTTCAAATAAAGTTAAATATATATGTGTACATACAAAGAATGGGGGTGGTAGGAAAAGATAATATTAGTTTTCAGTGAGAAACAACAAGGTCTCCTCTGAATACTTTTTATTTTCTTCTCGAGGCCATGGGTCCCCACATTGGCACCAGAGGTGGTACCCTCACAAACTATATATATATATATATATATATATATATATATATATATATATATATATATATATATATATATATATATATATATATATATATATATATATAATATGACAATGTCAGACCACGGAGGAAAAATGAAACAGGAAATTTCCTTAAGTACTTTCGTATATTAAATACATCTTCAGAAGGTCATTTTTACAGATCGAGTGATGGGTATAAATAGGCAAGGAAGGAGTGGTGAGGTAAGGTGAGGTACAATACTTGGACAACGCAGAAGGCCCATTGGCCCATCAGATGCACCCAATTGGCACATCCGATGTAGCACAATGGCCCATCTGATACAGCAGACATACAAGCATAATATATAGGTAATTATAACATAAAGAAGTAAAAATATACAATAATTAGTGAGACAAATGTTTTTCAATGATTCTACTTAAATCGCCCCTTTTAGCTGATCTATTAGAAATGGATCTAAGTTATATAGACCACTGCTAATATTCAAATTACTTTCTTGGTGATCTGTATCAAAGCAGATTCAATTATGTTTCTGTTATAGGTGCTTTTACAATTTGTTATTGAAGAAGCACTCTCCCAATCAATTTGGTGAGCTTTTTCTGACAAATGCACAAACAAAGCATTAGACAATTGGCCATGTTTTACAGAGTATTTATGTTGCGATATTCTACATTTTAAATCTTAGATGTTTGCCCGACATAGAACTTATTACATTCCTTACAAGGTATTTTATAAATGACGCAATTATCACTACGAGGGCTGTTCCTTACTAATAGCTTACCAACAGTGTTTTCGTAGCTAAACATTACATCTATATTAAAAAGTTTCAAGGCCTTGACAATATTCTCAAACCCAGGGAAATATGGTAAACATAACACATTCTTGGGCGAATCCTTTCACTGCATACATTATTATAATATGTACGACGAGCTTTGTTACGACAAACTTCCAAAAAATTCAGTGGGTAACAAAGCTTAAGGACCAATCGAATCAATATTCTTAAATTCTTCTTCTAAGAATTCTGGACTCACAACTCGAAGAGCTCTTAGATACATTGAAGAAAAAATTGACTTTTTTACCATTGTATTTATGCCCTGAAAAATAATGAACATAAGATAAATTGGTTCGTAGGTTTTCTGTAAACACTAAACTTTAATGAAGAGTTTTCCCTATGAATAAGCACATCTAAGAATGGCAAACATTTATCAATTTCAGTCTCCATAGTAAATTTTATGGAGGTGACTTGGTCATTAAGTTTGGCTACAAATTCGTCTGTGTTTACATCTGAAGGCCAAATACACAAGATATCATCAACATATCTAAACCAAGGAATGATTCCAGGAGTATTTTGAAACGAATTTCTTTTCAAAGAATTCCATGTACAGGTTTGAGAGCAATGGCGATAGAGGATTCCCCTTGCCATTCCAAAAGTCTGTAAATAATAACTCATTAGTAAAGGTAAATTTACATTCTTTAATGCACAACTTAACAAGACTGACAATAATATCAGCAGAAAGAGGTAAGTCATGGCTCATTAGTTCACGAGCAAGATAATCGAGAATATCATCGACCGGTACCTTAGTGAACAAGGAACAAAACGTCAAACTGATTAACTTTACATCAGGAGTGACAGGAAACACTATTCAATTTGTTAACTAAATCAAGAGAATTTGTCAAATGAGAAGAGGAGATAGTTCCTAACAAAGGGGACAAGATTTTGGTAAGCCATTTGGAGAGTTTGTAAGAAATGGATCCCACAGAACTGATGATAGGTCTCATTGGGATTGTTAGGCTTATGCGTCTTGACAAGACCATATAGATATGGTAATGAAGGTGATGAAGTAGTAAATTGATTAAGAAGATCTTTATGTTTACTTAACAACTTCCTCAAGCTACTATTGAAGAACTTGATGATGTCCTCAAGAGGATTTTTCCTAAGCTTAGTGTACGTTGAAGAATCTAGGAGGAGATCATTCATTTTCGAAATATATTCCTCCTTGTTTAAAATAACAATAGTGCTGGATTTATCAGCCTTTGTTATATGAATGGAAGGATCGGCCTCTTAACTCCTGTAAGCTTCGTCTGAATCTTTCGGGAAAATTGCTTGTTTGGGGCGTCAACATTGAACCATAAACAATCCCTTTAACCAGGTTTAGGTTTTGTGAAGACAGAGAGTTATGTTTTTCAAGCTGTAACAATGAAACTAGCAATTTTAACTGCAGAAGGTTGATTTGAATGGCCAAAGACATTCCTAACCCAAAGCAGTAACCACATTTTCCACATATCGTTTTGGACGACAGATTCAACACGTTGTTAGGATTAGATTTCTTGTTCCAATCACTATTTTTTAATCAAACTTTCTAACTTGCGCTTAAGAATTTTCTGTAACTGATTAATTTTTCTGTAACTGATTAATTAATCAGTTACAGAAATTCTTAAGCGCAAGTTAGAAAGTTTGATTAAAAATAGTGATTGGAACAAGAAATCTAATCCTAACAACGTGTTGAATCTGTCGTCCCAAAACGATATGTGAAAATGTGGTTACTGCTTTGGGTTATGGTATGTCTTTTGCCATTTCAAATCAACCTTCTGCAGTTAAAATTGCTAGTTCATTGTTACAGCTTGAAAACATAACTCTCTGTCTTCACAAAACCCTAAACTGGTTAAAGGGATTGTTTATGGTTCAATGTTGACGCCCCAAACAAGCAATTTTCCCGAAAGATTCAGACGAAGCTTACAGGAGTTAAGAGCCGATCCTTCCATTCATATAACAAAGGCTGATAAATCCAGCACTATTGTTATTTTAAACAAGGAGGAATATATTTCGAAAATGAATGATCTCCTCCTAGATTCTTCAACGTACACTAAGCTTAGGAAAAATCCTCTTGAGGACATCATCAAGTTCTTCAATAGTAGCTTGAGGAAGTTGTTAAGTAAACATAAAGATCTTCTTAATCAATTTACTACTTCATCACCTTCATTACCATATCTATATGGTCTTGTCAAGGACGGCATAAGCCTAACAAATCCCATGAGACCTATCATCAGTTCTGTGGGATCCATTTCTTACAAACTCTCCAAATGGCTTACCAAAATCTTGTCCCCTTTGTTAGGAACTATCTCCTCTTCTCATTTGACAAATTCTCTTGATTTAGTTAACAAATTGAATAGTGTTCCTGTCACTCCTGATGTAAAGTTAATCAGTTTGACGTTTGTTCCTTGTTCACTAAGGTACCGGTCGATGATATTCTCGATTATCTTGCTCGTGAACTAATGAGCCATGACTTACCTCTTTCTGCTGATATTATTGTCAGTCTTGTTAAGTTGTGCATTAAAGAATGTAAAATTTACCTTTAATAATGAGTATTATTTACAGACTTTTGGAATGGCAATGGGGGAATCCTCTATCGCCATTGCTCTCAAACCTGTAACATGAATTCTTTGAAAAGAAATTCGTTTCAAAAATAAACTCCTGGAATCATTCCTTGGTTTAGATATGTTGATGATATCTTGTGTATTTGGCCTTCAGATGTAAACACAGACGAATTTGTAGCCAAACTTAATGACCAAGTCACCTCCATAAAATTTACTATGGAGACTGAAATTGAT
Source organism: Procambarus clarkii (assembly GCF_040958095.1). Taxonomy (NCBI): domain Eukaryota; kingdom Metazoa; phylum Arthropoda; class Malacostraca; order Decapoda; family Cambaridae; genus Procambarus; species Procambarus clarkii. Next base: position 2,572,140 of record NC_091227.1, on the reverse strand, counting down.
AAATGTTTGCCATTCTTAGATGTGCTTATTCATAGGGAAAACTCTTCATTAAAGTTTAGTGTTTACAGAAAACCTACGAACAATTTATCTTATGTTCATTATTTTTCAGGGCATAAATACAATGTAAAAAAGTCAATTTTTTCTTCAATGTATCTAAGAGCTCTTCGAGTTGTGAGTCCAGAATTCTTAGAAGAAGAATTTAAGAATATTGATTCGATTGGTCTTAAGCTTTGTTACCCACTGAATTTTTTGGAAGTTTGTCGTAACAAAGCTCGTCGTACATATTATAATAATGTATGCAGTGAAAGGATTCGCCCAAAGAATGTGTTATGTTTACCATATTTCCCTGGGTTTGAGAATATTGTCAAGGCCTTGAAACTTTTTAATATAGATGTAATGTTTAGCTACGAAAACACTGTTGGTAAGCTATTAGTAAGGAACAGCCCTCGTAGTGATAATTGCGTCATTTATAAAATACCTTGTAAGGAATGTAATAAGTTCTATGTCGGGCAAACATCTAAAGATTTAAAATGTAGAATATCGCAACATAAATACTCTGTAAAACATGGCCAATTGTCTAATGCTTTGTTTGTGCATTTGTCAGAAAAAGCTCACCAAATTGATTGGGAGAGTGCTTCTTCAATAACAAATTGTAAAAGCACCTATAACAGAAACATAATTGAATCTGCTTTGATACAGATCACCAAAGAAAGTAATTTGAATATTAGCAGTGGTCTATATAACTTAGATCCATTTCTAATAGATCAGCTAAAGGGCGATTTAAGTAGAATCATTGAAAAACATTTGTCTCACTAATTTATTGTATATTTTTACTTCTTTATGTTATAATTACCTATATATTATGCTTGTATGTCTGCTGTATCAGATGGGCCATTGTGCTACATCGGATGTGCCAATTGGGTGCATCTGATGGGCCAATGGGCCTTCTGCGTTGTCCAAGTATTGTACCTCACCTTACCTCACCACTCCTTCCTGCCTATTTATACCCATCACTCGATCTGTAAAAATGACCTTCTGAAGATGTATTTAATATACGAAAGTACTTAAGGAAATTTCCTGTTTCATTTTTCCTCCGTGGTCTGACATTGTCACATTCTTAATCACGTGTTTATTTTCGTGATATACACACACATATATATATATATATATATATATATATATTATATATATATATATATATATATATATATGGCACAACTCTCCTAAACACGAGAGTTAAGTATACAACTTATGTATGTTAAGTATACAACTTATGTATGTGCTGGCTAGGGTTCGAGTCTCCTGGTGGGAAAGTGTTCTAAAGTTATATAATATATATATATATATATATATATATATATATATATATATATTATATATATATATATATATATATATATATATATATATATATATATATATATATAACTAACATATTATATATATATAATAACATATTATATATATATATATATATATATATATATATATATATATATATATATATATATATATATATATATATATATATATATAAAAGTTTGTGAGGGTACCACCTCTGGTGCCAATGTGGGGACCCATAGCCTCGGAGAAGAAAATAAAAAGTATTCAGAAGAGACCTTGTGGTCTCTCACTGAACACTAATATTATCTTCTCCTACCACCCCCATTCTTTTGTATGTAACATATATATTTACTTTATTTGAACTTTGTTACAAAAAAGGAGTTACATATGGGTTACAAAGATGGTTGTCATAGGTTGTCGAGTTCCTCCAGCTCCTCAGATGGCGGGCAGGAACCCGGATGCAGTGCGCATTTCCCCTCTGTATCGCCACACTGAGGCGCTGGAAAGAAAGCTTGCAGCTCTCGGGTCCCTTGTTGTTTCAATGAGCCTAGAACCCAGTTCCTTCAAAAAACTGGTAGCACTTTTACCCAGGCGCCGAGCGTCTCAGAAGCAATGGGGACAAAATTGTAGTGGTGATCCAGTTCTCTATACTTACGGGATTTGGCTGCTTCCCTGTGGGTGGCAGCGCCACCTGGTTGTGCAACACTGAGGTTAATGTAGGTGTTAGCCAGGGTTGATACGCACGTGTAGTCCCATACCAACTGCTTGCCATTCTTCCAGGGGTTCACTGTGATACCCATCCGGGCGACCAATAAGAGCATCAGAGTTACGGGGCGTTAGGTAACGGGGCTCTCTTTCAGCTGGGCATCCAGCTGTAGTGAGGCTCCTCTTGATGATGTCGTTAACTTCCACTGTGCCTCGAGTGCCATCCCCTGTGCTTTGGCAGAGTAGGCCATGGTGACCGTACCTGTCAGCCACCCACCTCGCCGCAAATACACCTATATCTGGTGTGGATTGGGGCAGCAAGGCGGAGGGCCACAGCAATTCGGAGGGCGTGTGGTGTGAGACGCGTGCCAGTTGCCGACATTGGGGTTGTTACAGGAAATCCCCTGCATGTGGTGCTGCTACTGCTGTGAGGCGAGCAATGTCGTGTTGTGTTGTTGCAGCACCCAGGCACTCTGCAGGCAACTTGGTCTACAATGGGGACCATCCCAGCTGGATTGCTTGTGGGATTTTGGGGATGGTGGTTGAGGTGATTGGCCTGCACGAGAGGCCCACTCTGTGGCACAGCGTGTAAAATTGGGATCATGTACACCTGCCAGCTGATGTAAGTGGGCAGGTAGAATTTCCTTCACAAGGTTCGTCGGATGCTGATAAGGAGGACAGGAAGGCTGGAACAGCGATTTGCGTTGCTGTTCGAACTCCGAGGCCCCCAAGTCTTACGGGAAGAGAGGCTTGTTTCCACTGTAGGTCATCGAGAGAGAGGTTAAGGGCTTTTTCTAGCATTGATTTCAGTAACCGGTCATACTCACTGAGTTTTTGGCTACTGTAAGATGGTGAACACCTCAGAAAGTAGGTTAACCTGGGGAGGGACAGACATCCTGGTGATGAGGTAGAGTGCATCATGAGCATCAATATCCTCAATCCTCCCATCCATCCTCTTAAGGTCGGCGATTTTCTTATCAAGGACCTCATCGATGGCTTTCAACCCCAGGGGAGCTTCCTAGGAGTGTGCTGTCTTCAGGTTTAGTTTTATGGATATTTGGCAGAAGACCCTCTATTCTCTCTACGATGCCCTGGTTGGAACATATTATTTCACATTTAGAAGGGTTCAGGGTGAGGCCTAAAACTGCACCTTGCTCCTGGATTTTTCTGATGTCCTCCAGGAGGGAGTCTTGGGAACCAGCTAGGGTACCATCATCCAAGAACCAGATGTTAAGCTCGCTGGACAGGACCTCTGTGACTTGTTTGATGACTAAGCAGAAAAGGAGAGGAGCGAGGGGGTCACCCTGTTGGACGCCTTCTCGCGAGTCAATTTCATGTTCGCCAAAAAGTAGCTTAAGATCCACACTGTAGCATGAATGTACAACAGGGTAGAGGGAAGGGAAATGTATAGAGGGAAATGTATAGAGGGAAGGGAATATATATATATATATATATATATATATATATATATTATATATTATATATATATCTATATATATATATATATATATATATATATATATATATATATATATATATATATATATTATGTGTGTGTGTGTGTTGGTGTGTACTCACCTAGTTGTGTTAGCGGAGGTTGAGCTCTGGCTCTTTGGTCCCGCCTCTCAACCGTCAATCAACAGGTGTTCAGATTCCTGAGCCTATTGGGCTCTATCATATCTACACTTGAAACTGTGTATGGAGTCAGCCTCCACCACATCACTTCCTAATGCATTCCATTTGTCAACCACTATGACACTAAAAAAGTTCTTTCTAATATCTCTGTGACTCATTTGGGCACTCAGTTTCCACCTGTGTCCCCTTGTGTCAAAATAACCAGTCTTTATCTACCCTATCAATTCCCTTCAGAATCTCGAATGTGGTGATCACGTCCCCCAAACTCTTCTGTCTTCCAGCAAAGTGAGGTTTAATTCCCATTGTCTCTCCTCGTAGCTCATACCTCTCAGCTCGGGTACTAGTCTGGTGGCAAACATTTGAATCTTTTCCAGTTTTGTATTATCCTTGACTAGATATGGACTTCATGATGGGACTGCATACTCCAGGATTGGCCTGACGTATGTGGTATACAAAGTTCTGAATGATTCTTTACACAAGTTTCTGACTGGCCAACATGCCGTTCGTATGTTGGCCAGCCTGGCATATGCCGCTAATGTTATCCTCTTGATATAAGCTGCAGGAGACAGGTCTGGCGTGATATCAACCCCCAAGTCTTTTTCTTTCTCTGACTCCTGAAGAATTTCCTCTCCGAGATGATACCTTGTATCAGGCCTCCTGCTCCCTACTCCTATCTTCATTACATTACATTTGGTTGGGTTAAACTCTAACAACTATATGTTCGACCATTCCTTCAGCTTGTCTAGATGTTCTTGAAACCTCAAACAGTCCTCTTCTGTCTTAATCCGTCTCATAATTTTGGCATCGTCCGCAAACATTGAGAGAAATGAATCTATACCCTCCGGGAGATCATTTACATATATTAAAAATAAGAAAGGACCAAGTACAGAGCCCTGTGGGACTCCACTGGTGACTTCACGCCAATCGGAGCTCTCACCCCTCACCGTAACTCTCTGCTTCCTATTGCTTAGGTACTCCCTTATCCACTGGAGCACCTTACCAGCTACACCTGCCTGTCTCTCCAGCTTATGTACCAGCGTCTTATGCGGTACTGTGTCAAAGGGTTTCCGACAATCTAAGAAACTGCAGTCCGCCCAGCCCTCTCATTCTTGCTTAATCTTTGTCACCTGGTCATAGAATTCTATTAAGCCAGTCAGGCAAGATTTACCCTCCCTGAACCCATGTTGGCGATTTGTCACGAAGTCCCTTCTCTCCAGATGTGATATCAGGTTTTTTCTGACGATCTTCTCCATCAACTTGCATGGTATACAAGTCAAGGACACTGGCCTGTAGTTCAGTGCCTCTTGCCTGTCGCCCTTTTTGTATATTGGGACCACATTCGCCGTCTTCCATATTTCTGGTAGGTCTCCCATCTCCAGTGACGTACTATACACTATGGAGAGTGGCAAGCAAAGTGCCTCTGCACACTCTTTCAGTACCCATGGCGAGATCCCGTCTGGACCAACAGCCTTTCTAACATCCAAATCCAGCAGGTGTCTCTTGACCTCCTCCCTAGTAATTTCGAACCCTTCCAAGGCCGCCTGGTTTATTTCCCGTTCTCCTAGCATAGTGACCTCACCTTGTTCTGTTGTGAAGACCTCCTGGAACCTCTTATTAAGTTCTTCACACACCTCTTTGTCATTCTCTGTATATCTGTCCTCGCCTGTTCTAAGTTTCACTACCTGTTCATTCACTGTTGTTTTCCTTCTGATGTGACTGTGGAGTAGCTTTGGTTCGGTCTTGGCTTTGTTTGCTATATCATTTTCATAACTTTTCTCTGCTTCTCTTCTCACCCTGACATACTCATTCCTGGTTCTCTGGTATTTCTCTCTGCTTTCTGGTGTTCTGTTATTCCGGAAGTTCCTCCACGCTTTTTGTTCAGTTTCTTCGGTTCCATACATGCCCTATTATACCATGGATTCTTCTTTTGCTTCTCGGATTTTTCCTTTTGTGCCGGGATGTATCTGCTTACTGCCTCCTGACACTTTTGGGTGACATAGTCCATCATATCTTGTACAGACTTATCTCTGAGGTCTGTGTCCCAAGGTATTTCCCTAAAGAAGCTTCTCATCTCCTCATAATTTCCCTTTCTGTATGCCAGCCTTTTGTTCCCTAGTTCTTTTTTGGGGGAGATAATTCCTAGCTCTACCAGGTACTCAAAGTTCAATACAGTGTGATCACTCATTCCCAAGAGTGCTTCCATCTTGACTTCCCTTATATCCCACTCACTTAGGGTAAATATCAAATCAAGCATTGCTGGTTCATCTTCTATATGTGTGTGTGTGTGTGTGTGTGTGTGTGTGTGTGTGTGTGTGTGTGTGTGTGGTGTGTGTGTGTGTGTGTGTGTGTGTGTGTGTGTGTGTGTGTGTGTGTGTGTGTGTGTGTGTGTGTATTAAACTAGATGAGTTTGGTATTGTCATTTAATCTTTACAATGATTCGCTGTAGCCTTAAGTAAATATCTATAATATTTTAACCAAACCCAATGTTTCAGCATTCCTATCGTGCTGTTTAACAAAATATATTAGAGAACGTTCTTAAAGGATTCACGCTTTCAATTTGCAATATAATCTTCTCTTACTCCACTTATTGTGCAGGATATCCCGCACAAAACTTAAACTTCTCACACCTTGCAACACTGAACTTGTGTGAGATTTCTATCTCTTACCTTGTGATTTGTATAATTTGATTTAATAAATTTGCACAGTGTAGCATGATGCTGTCACGTCGCCTTCTTTCTGAAGCAATATACAATCTGATGAATTCTACTCTGCTTTCTTTATAATATAATATTTCTCTTTATGGCATCATGGATAATAGTTGGAGATGTGGCAAATTTTAATCCCACTAATCCCATATACAGTATTCAAAATTATTGGCCCAACTAAAACTGGCAAGTAGAATAGAGGACAACAACATAGAATATATGACAAAAATATTATTATCTTTTGTTTGATTTATCAAATTAAGAAGTAAACTTAATATTTCCTTTATTGTAACAATAACAAATCATTTGTCAAGTTACCTATGGATCTGTGAATGAGCGTACTGGCCGCTCCTATTTCAAGCCAAGAATATTTAGAAGTATTATTTATGAAATATTAGGTATTAATAAATGTCGATATTTGAGTGAAGTCTTTCGAGTGCAACACACATCCCGACTTACCACAAGAAAGTTCGTCGGAGTTATCATGGCAGTCACGGTCGCCATCACATTGCCACGTCATGTTTATGCATCTAGAACCATCCAAGCACCTAAATTCATCCTCAGCGCATGCATCTACGGAGAGAAACAAATTTATTGATACACTTGCTTTACCCAGCAATGCGTTGTTGTGGTTCAGCAACGCATGCACGTTGCTGAGCCACATCAATCATTCCCTGTCTGTCAGTCCTCCCCACTATTCCTCCCTCCCCCATCCCCTCGCCCTCCTAACTATTTCCCATTCCCCGTCCCCCTCGTCCTCCCAACCATTCACCCCTCCCATGTTTCCTTTTCCTCCCCACCATCCTCCACTCCCCTGTCCCATCGTTCTTCCCACCATTCCCCATTCCCTCGTCCCTCCACAATTCCCCCTCGTCCTCCCCAAAATTCCCCCATCCCCGTCCCCTCGTTCCTCCTACCATCCCCCAATCCCCCATCCCCCACTCCGATATCCCTTTGTCCTCCTCCACCATTCCCCCTTTCCTGAGCCCTCGTACTCCCCACCATCCCCCACTCCTCTCTACTCTTGTTCTCCCTACCATTGTCCCCTCATCCTCCCCACCATCCCCAAATACTGTTCCCCTTGTCCTCCCCACCATTCTTCACTCCCTTTACCTATGCGTTCCCAAATGATCTGATGTTCCATCAGAAAAATGACAACAGCAAATGATCTGATGTTCCCATCAGAAAAAGGACAACAGCAAATGATCTGATGTTCCCATCACTGAAAAATAAGAACAGCTAAAAAAAATCGAAATGAAAAAAAAACGAAAAAATAAACAAAAACTATACTCACGAAATGAACAGTATGGTAAACAACACAGTCAATTCCAATGCAAAGTCACACAAAATAATTAAAACAAAATGAAATAAATCAAAATTTATGAAAATTCAATTTATCAATGCCATCAGAAACATTGAAATGGAATTGTAACATATTTAGAATAGCATGTGTTGCTTTTACGTGCAAAAGATGGCATTGTTTTTTGCCCCAAAAATTGTTTTTACCTGTCACAGTGTGGCATCTATATAGTAGGTATATAAAAACCCACGTATATTCGAATGTAACGTTGTGTCAAAATTTCAAAGCAATCGACGAAGAGCTTTAGGAGATTACAGGGTGTGTTTCTTTTATGTGCAACAGATGGCGGTGTTTAAAAAAAACATATTTTGACCTGTCACAGGTGTGGCATGTATATAGTAGGTATATAAAAACATGCACGTATTTGAATGCAACGTTGTGTCAAAATTCGAAAGCAATCGATAAAGATGTTTCAGAGATTTCCCACACATGAAATCTCACATGAAAAACACATTAAAGAAACATGTTTTTACCTGTCACAGAATGACATCTATATAGTTGGTATTTCAAAACACACTGATATGTGAATGGAACGTTGTGTAAAAATTTCAAAGCAATCGGTGAAGATCTTTCGGAGATTACCAATTTTGAAAACGAACATTTACATTTTTATTCATATAGATTCTATTTTACACTATAAAACCTACTTGCAGCCTTTGCAACATAATTTTTATTCGTTATAAAACTCAACATTAATTGTATACACAGTTTTGCACTATAAACACCGCTCACAAAAGAAAGGGCACATAATGATAACTACTCTGGCAATGAACTTTAATGCTGGACTATTTTCTGAACTACAGAATACTTGCTGGTTGGTAAATAAGCTACTGTTGTTACCATAAAACCATTCCTAAGGAAAAACAAGTCATAAATCCAACACCAAACAACACCAAGCAAATGTATTATTATCACAAAATTACTAAGTAACTAATGGTCAGGTTCACATCTTACTCGGTAAGCTCTCTTTTGATAAGTTGCTGACGATTGCTTTCGTCGGCCACTGATCTTGCCAGGACGGATTTATGTCTCACACTCTGGTAAATAATATTGTACACACTGTGAGGAATCCGTTAAATGTAACCCACCCTTATTAGCCTTAGGAGATCAGAGCTTTAATTATTTGATTTGTTACCACACGAAGGCAATCTTTAAATTTTATAAATATGGGATTTTTTTCTTAAGTACATCTGGCACAAAGGGAAATCCATCAGTGGTTAGGATGGGTCAATGGCTCCTGGAAACCATGGTTCATTACCTGGGCCCCACAGGGTAGGATATGGGTGATCCTCGGATGGCCCTCGTTTTTCCACATTTGTATTCATTGCTGCTACAGTTTCTTTGGCTCTGACTATATTCTCATTCCTTTCATGATTACGAAAGATGTTTTCGGTGCTAAGTTCGTAAATTGGCTAATAACTCACTCGTTAATCTTATAAATTCAACTAGGTCTGGGACTCGATGAAGTTGCGTTCGAATTCTTGAAAAAGACATGTTTACTGCTGAGGTTTGTTCGTCATGACTGAGAATGATAATATTACTGAACTAGCGGATCATCAGGCCGTTAACAAGAAGGTTATGACAATGTTGTTGAATAACGAGTGGTGGAAACTCATTCGTTATACTTACTTTTGGATTAGAGAAAAAGATTGTTAATTAGCAATTATTAGAAGGAAACTGGGAGTGACTACCGACGAGCGAAGACGTGCTTTGACACACACACCAGTCAACCCGTGCTTGAACTAAGTCCATTCTATCCAGCGGTCTACCCCAAAAAGGCATTCATCAATTTTAACATTCTGTTTATTCAAAAGAGAACTTTTTCATATAAATTAATATTATTATATATTAGCATATTGGTCATATTTAGGCACTGGTTAGGATAGGCCAGGTGTCTAGGTTATGTTGGCAATTATTTGTAGTATGTGGGTGAAGCATTTACAACATTGTAGTTCAAACAAAAGTCGTCAGCGAAGCACTTGTTCCGGAAGTGTTCGGACGTCACCAGTTGGTAGTCATGCGTAAACCGTTTTTCATTCATAAAAAGGGGGTTTGGCGGTTGCATGGAATGAATTTTGGGTCTTTGTTTGGAGGATAGGCTGCTCCAGCTGGTGGTTGATGGCCATATGATTTGGCTGTCCATGACTTGGTGTCTATGAGTTCTCATTCAACGCAGATGTAAGACAGCTGATGTTTATAACGGGCATGCGTGCAAATTCTTGAAAAAGACATGTTTACTGCTGAGGTTTGTTCGTCATGATCGAGAATGATATTGTTACTGAACTAGCGGATCATCAGGTCGTTAACAAGTAGATTATGACAATGTTGTTGAATAACGAGTGGCTGCGCCGGTCAATCTCAACTGAACCAGTTGGGCCCATTCCTCCTGTGGCCACTCCTTGATATTGGCTACTTTTTCGAAATGTTCGAAGAATCTTTCTGCCTCTTCGGGCACAAACAGGGGAATATCCTTTTCCCTAACCATATTATCTGGTGGGTGTGATACCTGGGTGATGCTCTCTGGCAACCCTTGTTCAATCCTTTGTTCAGCCAAGGTTCTATTTGCTTCTATCTGCATTTGTTTGGTCCTCTCTTTCTTTTTCCACCTCTAGTCTGGCTTTCTCTTTTTCTACCTCCAGTCTGGTTTCCTCTTTTCCACCTCCAGTCCGGTTTTCTCTTTTTCTTTCTCTTGTTCATTTTTCATCTGCAGTTCTAACTTCAACCTTTCCAGTTGGAACTGTCTCTCCTCACGCTGCATCTGGAGCTCTAGCTGCAATCTTTCCAAGCTCCTATTCCGGCTACTCCTGCTTCTGGGATGAAATAGCGGCTATCTGCGGCTACTCTTACTACTCCTACTAGTTCCCTGGGATCTCACTTCATCCTGCCCATCATCCTCCTTTCCCCTTTCAGCTCCTTTCTGGGCTCCTTATTCTGTCGCTTCACTCTTGGCTCTCGGCTGCCTTCGGATCTCATCCTTCATCCCAGCCACTTTAGATGCCTTCAACCTGATGTCACATCTTTCCGCTATCTGTTTCAACTGATCCCTGGTGCAACCTTCGAAGTCCTCAGGCTTGCCTGATGCCACAAACGCTTGCACCTTATCCATCGTGTCCTGTGAGTCTTCCCAAGAGATAGAATATACACCTGCGGGCACAAAGTCTACTTATTTCCACAAAGGGTGTACCAATCCACTCCCGGACAGGGTGTGGGTGTGTCAGTTTACTCTCCCGGATACAGGCCCCAAATATTATTATGTGTGTTGTAGGTAGGGTGCATACGTCCCTTCCGTATAACCAACCAAAACCCGTAGAGTGCTTGTACTTTGGTCAGGAGATCACCTTGTACGCTTTCTGCTCTAGGAGAGGGGCTCAGCGTCACACATTTAGGGGGTGTGACTCCAACACTGGCCTTGTTGTCACGTGTACACACCCAATTCGAGCCGCTGTGACTCCGCATTCTCTCCTTGGTTGGTATGACCTCCTCAATCCCCCTTTCTTTGAACTAAAAATTCTGTACCACCCTGTCTACAGCTGTGGTTCTTTCTCTCCTACTTTCTGGGAAGCCTCACTAGGACATGGGCAAACCAGGAAACTATATACATTTACTTAGACAGTGAACATGTAGAACATACATACAAGAATAATAATATGACTCCAACACTCTATGCTATTATAGTCAGGTTGCATTTAATCCCATCAGGACTCTATCAGCTGCTTATATCAAGTTGTAGCCCAACTCCTGGCTTACCACTTATGCTACCAACCTCACTAGTGGGTTAAATCTTGTAATACAATATGTCACTATCAGCCCTGGAATATATATAATTATACACAAGGAATCCAGCCTAAGGCTGCAACAACATAAACATCAATATAAAAATTCCTTGATTCAAACGTCCAGTCACTCACCTTCCACTGCATCATGCATGCTAATTGTCGCAGACCTTGGCGCCATCTACAATCCTGGGGCCAAACTACAGCAGTTGACCCTCCCATTAAATGGAGTTTCCATCTTTTAGTCTGCCTGGCTGAAAGGTAACGAGTAACCAGAGGCAGGCTAGGGAAGTAAGTGAAGCCGGGACAGTGGAAGACGTAGGTCGACCTAAAGGTGCTAGCCAATTGGGCTGGACAAGTTCTCTGGACTTTACTCCTGGAAGGACTAGCCAAGTGGGCTGGTCGAGCACTGTAGACTTTACTCCTGGAAGGTACTAGCCAAGTGGGCTGGTCGAGCACTGTGGTCTTTACTTTTGGAAGGGGGGGTCGAACGCTGTGGACTTTACTCCTGCAAAGGCTAGCCAAGTGGGCTGGTTGAGCGCTATAGACTTCACTCCCGGAGGTGCTAACCAGTGAGACTAGATGAACGCTTCGGTTGAACGCTGTAGACTACGTTTCTGGAAGGTAACAGCCAGTGGGCTGGTCAGGCGTTGCCTATTTTGTTGCTTGAGCGTACCAACAGTGCGCACGAAGACCTCATCAGAGGCACCTTGTGGTCGTCATCTGTAAAGCAGGCCAGCGTAAGGGCTAGCAACGCCAATCCGGTTGACATCGCATAGACTTGTAAATATTATAATGGTGATGGGAAAATAATAATGGGTTATTTTAAGTGTTCTTTTACTTTTACCTTTAAACATTACACTATATTCCCACCAAGATTTGGTTTCTCTGAACTTGAGTAGGATCATAGAGATTATGAAGAACCCGGTTATTGTTGGAAATTTCCAACACTAATAAACTACTTTGTATTAATACATCATCATCATTATATACTAACTACAGTAGTTATTTTTCACTAACGGTAGTGTAAACATAAATTAAACCATTTCATCTGCATATTAGTGCTAGAATTCTCATGAAATCGAGTAGCAACATTGTGTCAGATAATGTCTAGTTAGACACGTTTATTACCAATGTGTTAGAGAATTGAATGTGGTTCTCTAAAATTATCAGTATTTCGTGTAATAATTACCTACGGATAATATGACTCCCGATAATCTAAAACCGAGAGTTATTAACTGAAATTGTTATCAAGTAGCAGTTTTATCTGTTACGTGCGAATGCCATGGAGAGAATAAAATCTTCTCCATTTTCGTTTAACACCATTAAACGAGAATATGATAATATTTAAGTCCCTATAATTGCAACCCAGTTCTCATTAACGTATTACATCCATAATTGCGCGGAAAAGAATTATTCGTGATTAATAATTTCAGGGGTGAATGCGAGAGACGGGTTGAGGGAAGGCGGAGACGCCATTGCACACGAGGCACCCCTTGCTGCGTGAAGAGTGGCGAGACACGTGGTAGTGACTGGGGAGTTTTTATCGACAAGAATTACGTTGATACCCGGTTAACAGTTAACAATTACTTATTCACGTGTTCTATAGTGCCCAGCCAGTTAATAATGCGTCAACAATTGAAGCCACGACCCGTAATTACACGTACACACCAGTGGACGCCTGGGACTGGCTGACGCGGTTTCAGCAGACCTCAGTATTTGATACGCTCATGTTAAGTATACCATTCTCGTTTGATGCATAATCCTAGATTGTATATTTGTGAGTAGTCTGTCGTTATACAGCAAGGATACCTAATACACAACGTTAGTTGAATTTCAACAATTTCTCCATTTTCATGAATATTTTAAATAAATCATAGCCTAATCAAATGCTACTTAAATTTCTCTAATTTCAGCGTGTATACGAGGAGTCGACAAATTGTTTCTCATCATTCATGATATTCACCTCGGGTTCTTTCTTTAATGGGATGCTGTGACCACGAGGACAAATGACGAAATGGCGTTACAGAAATCGTCTTACAACTAAGACATTCATTTCGTACAAATTTATCTAATATTATTACTAATTTCCATATAATTCATATAGGATCTTTACATTGAATAAATTATTGCCAGAAATGATGATTTGGTAGTTAATGTGTTTTGCTCTGAATGTTGCTCAATAATTCATAATCTTTAATATTCATAATTTGAGTTATCATATCTTTGAATCTATTGTAGTTTAGATTTACTATGTTACTAACTCAACAATGAAATAGTGATGAACCACACTGGTTCCTAGATATATGTGAACTTGTAGAATTATCCCCCCCCCAATGTTGATATATGAGGCTTTGACTTTAATTAATTAATAATACAGTCTATTCATTATTTTCAAGTGATTATTCATTTAATTAGTATCCATAGACACTGGTTCTCTAGTGTCATTCTAATGATCACTTTTATTCGTTTTCCCTCTTTTCTCAAAAGTGGGTGGTCCTTCGATTTATTAAATACAATAAGCAAATAATTGAATATATGAGTCAAGCACCAGAAATCCAACATTATGGTCCTTCGAACCGGATATAGTAATTAGTCATAACTAATCACCATGTGAAGTAGTTTAAACTAACCACATTTATTAATTGTGGCTACCGGCAGTGTACCACATAGGTTAGCCTAATTCACACCAATTTATTTGCTGTGTGATGGTAAAGCGTTGGTGTTCGGCTGTTTCAAAAGCTAGGGGCAGGGCCTCGTCACATTAAAGAAAAAAAAAGAGAAAAAGCTGGAACTTTCATCTGTGGTAAGGTAATGGGAAGACACACAAAACACAAGTAAATTTAACAATGAAATTTTAATTACGTTAGAAAAACAAGACATGAATAAAATTAAGCATAAAATATACAAGGCAAGTCAACAAACAAAATAATAAGAATAATCACTGGCAAATGAAAAGTTACATTAAGACAAGTGAGTAATAGCAAAATAAATAATAATGGAGCCGGAATATTGGCTTCGAGCTGCCACCTCCCTTAGTACACGAAAGCCAAGGCTTAGTCTACCAATGAGAGATGTCAACTGCAAGAGCACTGGGATATTCTGACGACTCTGGGCCACTGCAGCCCAGACATCAACTTGTGGCGGAGGGTGGAGGGCAGGTGCGACAGGACACCAGCCAATCAGCGACAGGCAGGCAATGGACAAGCAGTTTGCCGGTTTACGGTCGCGGGCGGTAGCAGGTGTGCCGGTGTGCTGGATACGTTTTGCTCTCTGGGCAAAACGTTTTGGAGATACTTGCTGGATATATCTTCTATATTATCTGTTGTTGTTACGTACTTTGAAGGGAAGAGCAGGCTCAATCTCTCTTGAAAGAGATTATCGTCACAACTCTCCCCGAAGCCTGCGTTCTGGAAGAAGTACGTCGTTATGTGGTGGAGTAATAGGTGGAGTTGCTTCTACTTCATAAACTCTGGAGAGGGCATCGGCTATGATGTTGTCAGAAACCTTGATATAGCGGATCTCCAGGTTGAAATCTTGTAGATATAAAGCCCATCGTAGAAGACGCTGGTTAGTGAATTGGGCTTGATGTAAGAAGCGGAGAGGGTTGTGGTCTGAGAAGATGGTGGTAGACCTGGCACCTTGTAGGTATGGAGCGAAGTGTTGGAGATTCAGGACGATGAATAGTAGCTCCTTTTCAATAGTGCTGTAGTTCCTCTGGTGGGGTTTCAATTTGTAGCTGTAGTAGCTGACAGGTAGAACCTCCTCGCCTCGTTGCTGCATCAGGACACCACCAATGCCGGTACCACTGGCGTCGACATGAAGGACGAAAGGCTTGGTGATATCTGGCGAGCGAGAATGAGATTAGAACAGAGGAGGAATTTGAGTTGTTCGAAAGCAACGGTTTGCTGCATGGTCCACTTATACAGTTGCTTGGGACTGGTTAATATGATTAAAGGTGTGGCGTCTGTACTGAAATTTCTCACAAACCTACGGTAGTAGGAGGCAAGACCAAGGAAGCGCAGGAGCTGCTTCCTGGTGGTAGGCTGTGGATAATGCTAGATGGCTTGAATGTGTGAGTCTAACGGAGCTAGGCTGCCACTCCCAATTACATGACCCAGATAACGCACTTTACCTTTCGCGAAGGTGTACTTGCCAAGGTTGATGGTGAGGCCGGCTGTCAGGAGCTTGGCGAACAGTCATCGCAGCTGGAGCAGATGTTCACTCCAGGTGTTGGATGCTACGACGATATCATCCAAATAGGCGTACGTGTTATCCAAGCCCTGGATGACACGGTTGACTGCTCTCTGAAAGGTGGCCGGGGCATTACATAGTCCGAAAGGAAGGCGTTCATATCTGAAAAGACCAAAAGGAGTGATAAAGGCAGATATTTCTTTGGCTCGCTCCGTTAAGCACACTTGGTAATACCCCTTGTGCAAGTCCACTTGGGACAAGTACTGGGCATTACCAATGGCGACAAGAATGTCATCTATCCTTGGCAAGGGGAATGCATCCTTGACAGTCACATTATTTAACTTACGATAGTCAGTGCAGTCTCACCTTACCTTGGGGTTTTGGCACCAAGATACAGGGTGAGGCCCAGGGGGACTCACAAGGTGTAGCCAGTCCATGATCCAAGAGGTACTGCACCTCAGCACGCATGACTTCCTTCTTGCTAGGGCTGATTCGGTAGAAGGGTTGACGAATCGGCCGGGTGTCGGGGAGCAGTTGGATGTCGTGCTGGGTAACATTACACTCTTGGGGGTCATCTCGGAACAACTCCTGATGTTCTCTGAAGATCTTGACGAGAGGTGCACTATGATTGTCCTGAAAATAGATTGGAAGATCAGTAAGGATTTCTGAATTAGAAAGCGCTGACTCCTTGTCAGTGCTTTCGGAAGGAGAAGCAGGGAAGGTCTCACTGTGGATGTATGGTTCTGTAAAGGCAGAGTAGTTAAGCATGACAGTGGAGGAGTACCATTATATAGCTTCAGGAGGTTGACGTGGCACAGCTGGGTCTTCCGCCGCCTATCTGGAGTCTCTAGAACGTAGTTATGGTTGTTTCTGCACTCCTTGATGCAGTAGGGTCATGAAAACCTGTTTTGTAAAGGAGAACCTGGGATAGGAAAGTAAGCAAGTACGAAGTCTCCCGGCTTAAATTTTCTTACTTTGCTGGTCTGGTCGTAAAGAGTCTTCATCCTCTCCTGTGCTTTCAGTAGATTATCTTGGGCAAAACTGTGGACTCTCTCTAGAATGTGTTGTAGGTTTTGAAGAAATTGGGGCACATTCTGATGCTCACTGAAGGTGGCATCACGTAGAGAGTCTTTGAAAGCCTTGAGGGGAGTACGGCACTTACGTCCGTAGAGCATCTCATAAGGAGATACTCCTAGGGACTCATTGGGAAGACTTCGATATATGCACATTATCAGATCTATTTGCTTATCCCAATCCTTAGAGGTTTCATTACAAAACTTCTTCAGGAGTGCTTTAATAGTCTGATGACTACGCTCAAGAGAACCCTGTGAAGCAGGATGATAGGGGCTGGACAATACCTGTTTGATGTTGAACTCCTCCAGTGTCCTTTTGAAGAGATCACTGGTGAAGTTGGTGCCACAGTCGCTCTGAACCTCCCTCGGAAATCCATACTGGGTGAAGATCTTCAATAAGTGCTTCACAACCGTAGCAGCCGTAATGTTCTTTACTGGAACTGCTATGGGGAATCTGGTGGTAGGACACAGGATGGTTAAGATATAGGCGTTACCTGAACTGGTCCGAGGTAAAGGACCAACACAGTCTATAATAAGTCTGTGGAAAGGTTCCGCAGGCACCTGTATGGGAATCAGTGGCGCTCTGGGATAGAGATGTTCGGTTTACCTGCCATCTGACATGTATGACACTGTTTGACGTACTGTTTGACGCTATTTACCATACCTGGCCAGTAGTAGTTTGACGGATTCCATGGTAGGTCTTGTTGAATCCGTAGTGGGAGAGTGCTCCGTGGGCCAGGTGTAGAATAGTGGGCCGCAGGCTGGCAGGAATCACAAGTTGTTCAACGTTGGCCCAATCGTCCTCCTCCTTCAGTTTACTGGGTCTATATCTGCGGTAGAGCAAGTCGTTCTCTAGGAAGAACCCAGGAATACTGTCGGGTTGAGTCTCAGCCTGGAAAAATAATGGTGTTAAGGTAAGATCTTCCCTCTGTAACTTACGGAACTCCAACTTGGTCAGATTCGGGGGTAGTTTCTGAGGGTCTTGAGGGACAGCGGTAGCAGTAGAGTCAGCTGGCTGTGGTTGTGCAGCTTGTGCACGGGTGGTCACTAAAACCGGAGGAGAAACTTCATCACTCTCTTGAACCTTTGCTGGAACATACTCAAATATAGGATTATCCGTCACAGAGGTACACACCTGGGGTTTGTCCATGACGATCAGGTTGTCGGTTGCAGGTCTTCTGTCAAGTCGTTGACCAGGAGAAGTTGCACTCCAGGCATGGGAAAAGGCTTTTCCCTGACGGCGACTTGGACTTCTCCGTTCACGAAGGGACAATCCAGGTGGACTCTGGCGAGAGGATAAGGAGTGGTAGCAGTGAGGTCAGTGATGAAGACAGTTTCTCCGGTGTAGGCGATGTTGGGCACAGCCGACTTCAAAATAATCGATTGAAGCTGTGTCCCTCAAGATCTTCAATTTGAAACGTCCCTCCGGATTTGAACCGTTGGCAGAGACAGTTCCAGTATACAGGTGTTTACTGAAAAGAGAAAGATCATTAACATGAACACCAACATTCATCACAGGCTTACCGGACTTAAAAGGAGTTGGTTTGGGTTTTGGCGTTTCGGTGGTTCCTTTGTATTGAGACTTACCACATTTATCTATGGTATGTCCATAGAGTCTACAATACTTACAGTACAATTGCGAGCCAGCTTGATCGGTACTCACTTTCTCGTAACTGTACCACGACTTCTTACTGGAGGATGGTTCTGGTGTCAGCCGGTGGATGAGGCTGTAAGTGTCAGCCGACTTAGCACACTTTAGGTAGTCGGTTTCTTCTTTATCTGCTAAATATAGACGGACAGGAGGCGGCACACGCCTCAAGAATTCTTCAACTAGCATGAGGTTGACGAGTTCTGCAAAGGTAGAGACATGTGCTGCTTCCAGCCATTTCTTAAAATATCTCCTTTTGGTGTTAGCAAACTCGAGAAAGGTAGTGGTACTTGCCTTCAGGTGGTCACGGAATTTCCTTCGATAACTTTCGGTGGAGAGAAGGTAGGCGTCCAACACTGCTTGTTTCAGAGTCTGGTAGTCATTCTCAGACGCCAAAGTACTGAGTGTGACTGCAGCTCTGTAAGATGTACTCTGAGAAGTGTGGCCCATTGGTCGGCAGGCCAACTGAGTTGATTTGCAAGGGTTTTAAAGGTGGTGAAAAACACGTCAACGTCTGTTTCTACAAATGATGGCATTAACTTACTTGCATGTGATATATTAAAACTGACGGGAAGATTGGCGGTAGCTTGCTGGCGTTGACCGAGGTGTGAAGTTTCCAACGCGAATTCTTGTTTACGACATTCCATAGTCAGGGTTGCTTGTTGTCTGTCGTGTTCGTGTTGAATCTCCAATTGGCGTTGTTTTGTTTCAAGCTGTACTCGTTCCCGCTCACGGAGTATTGCAACCTCACGCTCCTGGAGGGCGATTTCACGTTCGTGTTCTTCTTTCCTCAAGGCAGCTTCACGTTCTTGAGGGCGATTTCACGTTCTTGTTCTTCCCTGCGTATGGCAGCCGCTTCCCTTTGTTGTTCGAGGGCTTCCTTTTGCTGCTCGCGTTCAATCTTGGCCAGCTCTACTTTGAGTTTCATCGTTGCCAAATCAGTTTTATCTGCAATAAAGTAAGTTTCATGAGTTTCAGAGTCTATCTTACCTTGCTCTAAGAAATGATCCAGTAACAGGTTGTGTACTTCACTTTTGTTGGCTTGGTAGGGAACTGTTACTTGATATTCATGTGCAAGAGTTTGTAATTCAGCCCTCTTGGCATGACTTAAAGTCCCTATTGCACCTGCTGGATCTGCACGGAAAGCTTGGAGACGAAACATGGTGGAATTAGCAAATAAATGCACAACGAATATACCGTTGTGATATGGTGAATGTCAGAAACAGGACAACGTGGCAACTGGTACCTATCCTGTGGAATCTTTAACAATTAAAGTTAATTACAAGATGTTAAATGAATAAGTAAATCAAGGTCGCAGGAAATCTTGTACCCGGTACTCATGTAAGAGGATAAGGGCAAGAAAATCCTACTAAACAAGCGAAACTGAGTTTCTAAAAGAAATGAAACAGTTAATTGCCTCAAAAGAAAATTGGTAGTCCAAGAATGTAGGCATACCTTGCCAAGTCTCTATAGGACATAAGCAAGTTTTTCCCACTGAAATTAATATGATACTTACAGAATTAGCGAACTTTTGTGCTCTGAAAAAGAAAGCTAATTCCCTACCAATGTATGTATCATCATCTCTGACTGACGTGTAGGGGTGCGAGGTGTCAACTGGTGAAGAGAACTGCTGCTGAGGTCCCAATTCAGCAACTAAAGTTCGTGCTAGAGGAACTATGGCCCTCTTTATCCTCCTACAGTCAGATTGCAGAAGATTAGGTGCACTTGACCCGGGGGCAGACCACAGTACCAGGGTACCAATATGATGATCTGTCGAAAATATGAGAAATATCCAAGGGACAAAGATGGTAAACACGAGTAATAACACGGAGGGAGAGATGACCAATTAAGAGAATGACTAAGGCCTACAGTCACCACGTAATCCAAAGTTGTCTCACCTTCACCATATGCTACTCTCGGAATGCACAATACACACAGCACCATATAAAAAAAAATTGAATACGAAAAATAGTGAAAGCTACGTTACCAAAGCCAAATACGCTTACCATAAATTAATACTTGGCACCAGTACCTGAGTGAAGCTCCTAGGGCAGACCCCCACTTTATGTGACGGTAAAGCGTTGGTGTTCGGCTGTTTCAAAAGCTAGGGGCAGGGCCTCGTCACATTAAAGAAAAAAAAGAGAAAAAGCTGGAACTTTCGTCTGTGGTAAGGTAATGGGAAGACACACAAAACACAAGTAAATTTAACAATGAAATTTTAATTACTTTAGAAAAACAAGACATGAATAAAATTAAGCATAAAATATACAAGGCAAGTCAACAAACAAAATAATAAGAATAATCATTGGCAAATGAAAAGTTACGTTAAGACAAGTGAGTAATAGCAAAATAAATAATAATGATGCCGGAATATTGGCTTCGAGCTGCCACCTCCCTTAGTACACGAAAGCCAAGGCTTAGTCTACCAATGAGAGATGTCAACTGCAAGAAGCACTGGGATATTCTGACGACTCTGGGCCACTGCAGCCCAGACATCAACTTGTGGCGGAGGGTGGAGGGCAGGTGCGACGGGACACCAGCCAATCAGCGACAGGCAGGATATGGACAAGCAGTTTGCCGGTTTACGGTGGCGGGCGGTAGCAGGTGTGCCGGTGTGCTGGATACGTTTTGCTCTCTGGGAAAACGTTTTGGAGATACTTGCTGGATATATCTTCTATATTATCTGTTGTTGTTACGTACTTTGAAGGGAAGAGCAGGCTCAATCTATCTTGAAAGAGATTATCGTTACAGCTGCTTATACCTCATGTATAAAGTAGCCCTTGTGGGACACAGTCAATTGCCCACAACACTCAGACCTATACCTCACACTGAGGTAAGAATCTTCAGGTCACCAGGAGCAACAGCTCATAATTTCTATAATAATTCCACATTAACACCTGTGTTAGAGTGGCCTCACTACCTAACTATTATTTATTTAGGTGGTAATGACATCCATCCTACTCGACACCCAGCCGAGGTAATTAATCACCTTAAAACAATAATTTCCTCATTTAAACTTGTTAGCAGTTCCGTAGTGTTCACATTGGTGGAACCTCGCCAACTGAGCAATAATAATCGTTGGGGAGTGAGTCCAGAATATTACCAAAGAGCTGCCAAATATATAAACTTTAGGCTGAGGAAGAGAGTATGATTGGATGCCACTTACATTCAATTTACAGCCAGACCATACAGGCAAAACCTGGCAAGAGATGGTGTACACCTGTCAGGTGAGTCTAGGTCACATGTAGTTGACAAATTGATCAACACAATCAATCACCATAAAAGGCTGTGGCTGGCAAGCCAAATTAATTGTACATAATTGTATTTTCACCTGTGTGTGCAAGTGCACCTTTATATAAACTATAAAATCTAAAAAAAACAAAAGCACAGCACAACTATATACTCACATTATTGCACCACAAATTAATCTATGCCAACCTTTATTAGGTAGGAATTTTGGCTGTGATTGTGCTGAATTTGGCACAAATGCAGACTAAATAAATTTGTAGTTTCTTAGGTAGAAATTCTTACAACTAGTCTTAACTAGTTAGTAGTGCATACATTATACATTCTTGTGCTGACCCTATCAAGGGTGGGATTCAACTTTATAGTAACTCTGATTAGAGTATATTCATATTAATTATTTGTGTACTCATTATTTGTATGTATGCATTTTGAGTGCTGCTGAATGATCACCATTACATCTAATGGTGATAAAGATGAGCTAGCCGGAAGAAAGTTAATGGTGAAGTTCAAGCACTGCTCAAAATCCTTAGCTACTTATTGTTAGGTAGGTACATTTAACCTCGAGTGAGGTAGAGTGTAATTTAGCCAGATTAATTTAGGCTATACTCAATATTACTTGTCAACTAATGAGCAAGTACCCAAGCTTCATTAGTAATACTTATTCAAGTCCTATGAAATTTGGACTTAAAGCCACCATGGCTACTCCTGAACAATTAAGGAGAACCTATATTGGCCTCAAAGGTCATTTAACTAGACCAATTAATAAGTCTGATACCTTGTCTAAAGCAACTTCCATTGATTACTATCGACTAGAAACATCAGTGAGAGTAGCTGATCTAAAATTTGATCAAGTTAGATCTACAAGCCAGACTAATCTCAACCTACTGAATGCAACTGAAACTGATCCTGAGTAAATAGATCAAATTATAGCAGATATTTCTCAGTATGAAGATGAGATTCAAGATAAACTTGACATACTATCCAATATAGTAACACAATCTAAATCTAATGCAAATAATACTGTGTCTCAGTCCAGTAATCAGTTACCTGAGGTTTGTCTACCTACTTTAGACTTACCTACATTTGCAGGGCTGGATGAAGAAAATTGGGACACATTTTGGACTTCATTTGAAGTTCATATACATAAGAAATCTTCTCTTGACAGAATTTCTAAATTCTCATACCTGATTAGTCTTCCCAAAGGGGAGGCTAAAAAGGTCATAAATAACCTAGCTCTCACTGAGAGTAATTATGAGGAAGCTATAAAACTATTAAAGTTGAACAATTGCAACAAGGAGTTGAGTATAGCTAACCTTTATTACCAGTTACTGGATCTGAATGCACCAAGTAACCGACCAGACTCACTTCAAAGCTTCAGGCTAGAAGTAGAGTCTCTAATGAAGGCCTTAGGTACTAAAGTTGATGTACCAGCCTCAGAATGGTCAATCAAGTTACTTTTGCAGAGTAAATTGCCTCGAAATATCTTAGCAGAAATCTGCTCACACTATAAAACCGAGTTTCTCACTCTCGAGCAAATATTCGAGGGACTGAGAATAACGGTTAACAGGTTGAAGACTCATGATAAAATTAAATCTGAGTCTAAACCACCTAACATTGACAACTCAGTCAAACCCAAATCGACTTTGAATAAGTCCAATAAATTCAAACCTAAGACTACTCCATCCACTGGAAAAAGGAGTGGTAGTGTAGGTATTTATTCTGTATCTTCTTCTGACGTTACAACTGATATGTCTACTAAAAGGACAAATTCAGCCAGAGAGAGAAAGATTCTGTTCTGTGGTCAAGAACATGTCCCCTACAAATGCACTGTTTATCCTAACTTTAATACCAGGATTAAACGGCTACAAGAATTACACAGATGCACCAAGTGCATGGGTTCCCATGATCCCAGTAAATGTGTAGTGCAGCTACGGTTATGCAGTAGATGCAATAAAGGTGTACATCATTATGCCTTATGTAGAAAAACTTCTACACAATCTATGACACCTGGGGAGAATTCTATGAATTCTACCACAGTACAATATTGCAAGGTACATCAAGAAATAAATGTACTTGCTACTGAGTCAGGCAATAATACCACTCTGCCTACAGCTCAACTCAAACTAATTGACAGGAAATCTAGAGTTAACACTAGAGGTCTCTTTGATCAAGGATCACAGAAAACCTTCATCACACAACAATTAGTCAAGCAGTTAAAATTAAAACCTGCCAAAAGTGTGAGACTGAATATTTCTGGGTTCTTGACTAATAGTGGACCTCGTGAATACCAAGTAGTCAAGGTGTTAGTGAGACTTGGATCTTCCACTAGTCCAATACAAGCGGTAGTAGTAGATAAACTTCCTTCTGACCTGCAGGTCACAGGACTAGCTCGCACTACGAGATATCTTAAACGAAACCGCATGAGGCTAGCAGACTACAAAATAAATTCTGACTGCCTCACAGATGTTGGTATACTTATAGGCGCTGACCATTATTATAAATTTATAACGGGATGCACCAGACAACATGGAATGAATTTGTTGTCATCTGCTGGAGGCAAATTGCTACCTGGACCTGTGCTTTTCCAACAAAACCCAGCGTCAACCAACCAACAATCTAACAATACAATAGTGGCGTGACTAGGCTTGGAACAGTCATCCCTACATTTCAGAGAAATATCTGAAGATAATGAGTCTGAACCACCTATACATCGTCTGTGGGATTTAGACACTTTAGGTATTGTCCCTGAACAACCAAGCCCTGATGATATGTGGACTTACAAGCAATATCTGGATACAGTTGTCTATAAGGACAAACAATACTGGGTGAGACTACCATGGAAGTTGAACCATCCACAACTTCCAGTTAATTATTTCATGGCAGCCTCTCAATTACAGTCTCAATTAATACGGCTGAAGAAATAGCCAGACAAATTGAACATGTATCATCAATTAATTCAACAACAACTCAATAGTAAATTTATCGAAGTTGTTGATAATGATGACCGAAAAATAGGTCACTATTTACCCCATCACGCTGTGGTGAAAGATTCATTGACAACGCCAATACGTATTGTCTTCAACTGTAGTGCCAAAGTGAAGCCAAACAGCATGTCCTTGAATGAATGTCTCCAAACGGAACCTAGCCTAACACAAAGGCTACATGATGTACTATTACGATTCCGCACTGGTATTTTCGCTTATACTGCTGATATCAGTAAAGCTTTCCTTAGAGTAGGCTTGCAAGAAGAGGATCGTAATTACACCAAATTTCTCTGGATTAAGGACCCACTGGATCCTGACAGTGATGTCATAACCTACCGATTTGCCTCTGTGCTATTCGGAGCGACTTCCTCCCCGTTTCTACTTCAAGCCACATTAGATATACATTTGAGGAAGTCAAATAGCCCTTATAAAACAGAGATCAGTGACAACTTGTATGTCGATAATTTCCAGGGAACTACAAATGACAAATCCAAATTGGTAGAAATTTACCATGAGGCTAACCGTGAGTTATTAGGAGCCAATATGCCACTACAATCATGGGCCTCAAACAATAAATCATTAAACCAGATAATCGAGAAAGAATTTCCGTGTTATCAGGTGCCTAATCAATTAAAAGTTCTGGGCATGGAATGGAACACAGGTACTGATGAGATGAATGTCAAGTCAGTACAAACCAATAATTCATTCATTACCATGAGAAAATTACTCTCGTATATCAGTCAACCATTAGACCCTTTAGGCTTACTTAGTCCTATATTAATAAGGGGCAAACTCCTAATGCAGGAATGCTGGCAGAAACATATGGGATGGGATGATCCGTTGCCAATTGAGTTGCAGGATAAATGGCAAATACTCGCAAAGGATTTCAATCAATTAGGTGTTTTGAAATTTCCTCGTAATGCTTCAGGACAAAACTTACCCACAAATTTGCACGTTTTTTGTGATGCCTCTGGCAAAGCGTATGGCGTTGCAGCCTACTTAGTCAATAGTGCACAATCAATTTTACTCACATCTAAAGCAAGAGTTGCTCCAATCAACCTTGAGGTTACCTTGAGGTGCTTCCGGGGCTTAGCGTCCCCGCGGCTCGGTCGTCGACCAGGCCACTCAATAATATCCACTTTGGTGAAATCGTAGTGTGGTCAGACAATGAGGCAGTCTTACAATGGGTAAGAAATAACAACAACAAAACTCCCTACGTTAGTAACCGCGTTAGGGAAATTCATGAATTATCTGCTGGATATAAATTCAGACATGTCCCACTAAGGACAATCCTGCAGATTACTTATCTCGAGGGTTAACATTAAAACAGCTAATCAAGTCTTCGATGTGGTTCAATGGACCTTCATGGCTTGTTAGTGGTCAGTGGCCCAAACAGAAGCAACAAGTCATAGTGACCAGTATCACTACTCCCATGAAGGAACCAGAACCTCATCGAATTTCAGCTATTAATCCTCACAATTATTCTAACTTGAGTAAGTTATTAAGAGTGACAGCACATGTGTTTGACTTTCTTGCTAAGATAGGAATCAGACATAAATTTCCCAACCCTATCCTCTACTGGATCAAACGTGCACAACAAGAGACATATGGAAGTGAATATGAAAATCTTCCAGATAAATTAAGCAAGTCTCTAGGTATCTGGTATGATACCAACACTCATAATATATTAAGGTGTGGAGGACGTTTGCTTCATGCAAAAATTGATTTGGATGCGAAGATTCCGATCCTTCTACCATGTCACCACATTATTACAAAACTTCTAGTTTTACATCACCATCAATATGGTACTTTGCATGGTGGAGTGTTAGACACTCTCACCGACCTAAGACAGAAATATTGGCTTCCTCAAGGTCGTCAAACCGTCAAATCAATCATTAAGTTCTGTGTAATCTGCAAAAGATACGACGCTCGAGTGTGTCCTTACCCAGGACCTCCACCACTCCCTAAGGAGAGGGTAGTCCATCTTCGTCCTTTTGAGACCACTGGTGTCGATTACACAGGAGCCTTGCTTCTCACTGGCACTCCAGATAAGATACCAGTGAAAGCTTATATTTGCCTCTTCACGTGTGCTACCACGCGAGGCGTACATCTAGAAGTGATTTCTGACATGAGTGCCGTAGCCTTCATCCAAGCTTTTCGTAGATTTGCAGCTCGTAGATCCTGTCCCAAACTAATGATATCTGATAATGGTTCAAATTTTGTGGCAGGAGAAGCCTGCCTATGAGAGATATGGAATCATCCAAAAGTGCAGTCTGTCCTGCAGAGACGACAATGCCACTGGAAATTTATTGCTCCCAGAGCCCCCTGGCAAGGTGGGTTCTACGAACGTATGGTAGGGACTGTCAAGAAATGTTTAAGGAAGACCTTGCATCGACAGAAAATTAGTTACTCCGAACTCCAAACACTTGTCGTGGATATTGAGGCGCGAGTCAACAATCGCTCATTAACTTACCTATCAGATGATTTCTCACAGAGAGAACCCCTGGGTCCCTCACATTTAATACATGGAGGTCTGCTGAGCCCTCTGATACCTTTGGCATAAGAGCACCCCGTCGACCCTTCCCATGTAACCAGGAGTGACTTAGTAGAAAGTTACCAACATCTCTCGAGAGTAATTGAAAGGTGGAATGAGGTGTGGACTCGAGAGTACCTCACAGCTCTACGAGAGTACCATTATGGAGCTTCGAGCCCCAATAATAAAGTTCAACTCAAACCAGGAGACCTAGTATTGATTGACAGTGATGGATCAAGGTCAGAATGGCCTATAGGCAAAATTGTTGCTATCCACCCAGATCACCAAGGCATCCTGAGAGTAGTGCGGGTTTTGTGCCGAGGCACTACTACCCTAAAAACATTAGAGAAGTTAGTACCTCTTGAATCAGCAGAACGAGAGTGTTTAACAGAACCAGCTTCACCTAGTTTCCGAGGACAACAATTGTGATCCACTGAGCACCCGCCCAACTAGTGCAGCTGCTCAACAATGCAAACGGAAACTACAAGCCTATTATAGCTCTGACTAAGAACAAATAATTTCACATCCAATTTGGGTAATCATGATGATGCTGTGTTGTGATGTCAAGTAACAAATCAGTTACAAGTCACAATGACCCAAGACATTCGCCTCACAGTGGATTCTCAGTTACTTTAAATTGTATGATTTAATCCTTAATTTGTTTGTGTAGGCTATCAACTATAACATTATTTCATCTAGAGCATCTATGAGTTTGCAAAACTTTAAGACTTAGTGACATAAACGTTACATGTCATAGTGACACCAGTCACAGAGTACTTTGTAGGCTTTAGTAGTCATTAACTTTAGATGATTAACAATTCCACGTTTTCATTTAACGTAATTTTCAATTACGGGACATCCGTTATGTGTGTACTAATGTACTAACATACTGACCTTAATACTAACTTCGGGATAGGTACGTCAGTACTCAACATTGCACTGCGATCCGAGTTTTCTACCCCCGGAGTTATGTTGGAAATTTCCCACACTAATAAACTACTATTGTATTATAATACATCATCATCATTATATACTAACTACAGTAGTTATTAATTTCACTAACGGTAGTGTAAACATAAATTAAACCATTTCATCTGCGTATTAGTGCTAGAATTCTCATGAAATCGAGTAGCAACATTGCGTCAGATAATGTCTAGTTAGACACGTTTATTACCAATGTGTTAGAGAATTGATTGTGGTTCTCTAAAATTATCAGTATTCCGTGTAATAATTACCTACGGATAATATGACTCCCGATAATCTAAAACCGAGAGTTATTAACTGAAATTGTTATCAAGTAGCAGTTTTATCTGTTACGTGCAAATGCCATGGAGAGAATAAAACCTCCATTTCTCGTTTAACACCATTAAACGAGAATATGATAATATTTAAGTCCCTATAATTGCAACCCAGTTCTCATTAACGTATTACATCCATAATTGCGCGGAAAAGAATTATTCGTGATTAATAATTTCTGGGGTGAATGCGAGAGACGGGTTGAGGGAAGGCGGAGACGCCATTGCACACGAGGCACCCCTGGTGTGAAGAGTGGCGAGACACGTGGTAGTGACTGGGGAGTTTTTATCGACAAGAATTACGTTGATACCCGGTTAACAGTTAACAATTACTTATTCGCGTGTTCTATAGTGCCCAGCCAGTTAATAACGCGTCAATAATTGAAGCCACGACCCGTAATTACATGTACACAGCAATGGACGCTTGGGACTGGCTGACGCGGTTTCAGCAGACCTCTGTATTTGATAAGCTCATGTTAAGTATACCATTCTCGTTTGATGCATCATCCTAGATTGTATATTTGTGAGTAGTCTGTCATTATACAGCAAGGATACCTAATACACAACGTTACTTGAATTTCAACAATTTCTCTGTTTTCATGAATATTTGAAATAAATCGTAGCCTAATTAAAATGCTACTTAAATTTCTATAATTTCAGCGTGTATACGAGGAGTCGACAAGTTGTTTCTCATCATTCGTGATATTCACCTCGGGTTCTTTCTTTAATGGGATCCTGTGACCACGAGGACGAATGACGAAATGGCGTTACAGAAATCATCTTACAGCTAAGACATTCATTTCGTACAAATGTATCTAATATTATTACTGATTTCCATATAATTCATATAGGATCTTTACATTGAATAAATTATTGCCAGAAATGATGATTTGGTAATTAATGTGTTTTGCTTTGACTGTTGCTCAGTAATTCATAATTTGAGTTATCATATCTTTGAATCTATTGTAGTTTAGATTTACTATGTTACTAACTCAACAATGAACTAGTGACGAACCACACTGGTTCCTAGATATATATGAACTTCTAGAAATACCCCTCCCAATGTTGATATTTGAGGCTTTGACTTTAATTAATTAATAATACAGTCTATTCATTATTTTCAAGTGATTATTCATTTAATTAGTATCCATAGACACTGGTTCTCTAGTGTCATTCTAATGATCACTTTTATTCGTTTTCCCTCTTTTCTCAAAAGTGGGTGGTCCTTCGATTTATTAAATACAATAAGCAAATAATTGAATATATGAGTCAAGCCCCAGAAATCCAACAGTTATGAAGGGTTCGTAACACTAATGACACTCAAACACTATCAACCCTCTATCAGTGGACATTAAGAATCTCCTCTCTACATCTAGAGGTTCACAACCAAGAACGTCTCCAGTTTCTTCCACAATTATCTACCATGGTCCTCTACAGCTCTTCCAAGCTGCTGCACCATGAAGTTTTCCCTGAACAGCAATGATCCTTCACCACTGGTATCACAGAAGCCCGTGAAACTCCACTCCACTGCTTCTCCTCTCACAGCTTGAGGGCCAATTCCTCACTATGGGACTGCTCTTCCACAGAGCTCAGTATTTCTTCAATAGCCTTGGAGTTCCATCCACAGACTCCTCCTCTAACCTCGAAGTTCTCTCAGAAACTCCTTCCCCAGACAAACCAGCAACCCATTTACACGCCATAAAGATCTTCCTCTACAAACATATAACTAAAATAAACTGAACAATAAATATCTCCACTCAACATCCCTCTGATTCCCACCTGCCATAAGGTGACTTCCCCATGCCCGGGCGAGTCCATTCTCCACCCGCCTGTGGCAGCCCGCCTGAGACTGCCAGCCACCGGGCAGGGATGCCAGACTGGGCTACAAGTAGCGAATTGGGCTACTTTTCAGAGCCCCGCGCTCCCAAATTTTTAATTTCGCTACTTGCGACTTTTTGGGTACTTTAAAAACAAGTTGGGCTATTAATGTTGAGAAACTCAATGATGATTTTTATGCTTTTTATAATGTCATATGTACAAATCACAGCCGCGTCCAACAGCTTGATTGAATAGACCACTTACCGCAGGAGGCCAGGTCAGAGACCGACCCCCTGGGGACGTTGAGCCTAGGAACTTCCCAAAGAAAAAGTAACCGCAAGGCAAGATAATCCTCCCCAGGGGCTATAGATTTCCCAACCTTAATTGCCATTAATACTTCATCCCGGGTACTGTCTATGTTAAGTGACCTCCCACTGTTGCCTACTGTATATTTAGGTGTCTCTTTAGGTGTTTCCAAGAATCAAATGACTGTCGTTAAGAGCAGATTAGCATACAGTGAACTTGGCAGCTTCATCTGTGCTTTCATTGTTAGTGTGGTTCTGACCTCCAGAAGGATAGTTCGACACAAGTTACCGCATATAGAAAAGAAGTTACCGCTGTTACTTTTAGAATTTGGTTAAGTGTTAAGATAAAGAAGTGTAAAATGGGGAAGTGATCTAAATACCAGGAAGCGTTTCAGATGTTCTGGCTTAAGGACCCCGTGTTTGAAAAGTGGTTGGCTGAAGTGAAAGAAGATGGAAATATGGCATATTGTAAAGTTTGTAGAACTGAGATAAGAGCTCATAGAAGTGGTTTAAAGAAACAAAGTGAAACATTAAAACACAGACAAAATATATTGGAGGTAAGTCATCAGCAGATGAACATCAAGTCTGTTCTATCAAAGAAGGAAGATAAACTTACTAAATTTGAATGTCGTCTGTCTGTATGTACTGTCGCTATCTAGAAATCTAACATTATGTTTGTAACTCATCTTGTATGTATGTACTTTCACCTGAATAAACATTTGATTTGATTCGATTTGACTAAACAAAAAATTGGGCTACTCTACTTGCAAATTCGCTACTTTTTGACCGTGAGCTCGCTACTTTTAGCAATTTGGATCTGGCAACCCTGCCACCGGGCCCAGTCAATTACCTCCAAGCTTTCGGCGGGAGAGGATGTGCTGCTCCTCTCCTTAGCTGGTTCCCTCATCTCTATTCTCTTATTTAGGCTTTCTGCCTTAATAAAATATGCCTAATATATCAATAGACACTTGCTACTATCGCTGGGCACACGACCACCACAGGCAATAACTATCAACTTGTTTAAAATGGCTTACCACAGAATTTGGTCGGCTCGTGGCATTCATTGACTGAGCGGTCACCACCAGGGCACTCTAAGCTGCCCACAAAACCGCCTCCCACCGAGACGGGACCAAAGAGCCAAAGCTCAACCCCCGCAAGCACAGTTAGGTGAGTACAAAATAGCTTTAAAGGCTGCTCCACACTCTCCCTGCAGTCCATTACTTGAGCGGACACGTCCACAGACTTATTCCATAAGCGAGACGTCTGTCCACTTCCATCTTCTTGAATGTACATCACTCAGGTGTTCTTCTTCAAATGGGGCTCAAACGGAGCACAAATCTTCTCCGCGGAGCACAAACGCGGAGAAGATTTGTAATCTTCTTGCATCTTGGGTTTTGTCTATTATTTATAATAGACAAAATTATAATAATAATTTTAATATATTTATAATAGACAAAATTATAATAATAATTATAATATTATTTATAATAGACAAAACCCAAGATGCAAGAAGATTACAAATTCTTGAGGCAATTCACATAAGAATAGAACAACCTACCATGAACACCCAAATCACGGAACTATTTACTCTACCCACCATGATAGTAAGGACAAGAACAGAACATAACGATGCTAACACAGAAGACAATGTCCAACATAACAGGCCAATTACAGTGGATTAATCTTTGTTTTTAGATAGGAGCTGCCTCGTATGGGCCAATAAGCCTTCTGCAGCCTCTATGTTTCACCTCACATTTATCCCTTATGTATCCCCCTATGTTTTCACCTTTATTGTATTATCACCTGACCCAGTGTGGTTATAAAATCAACAAGCATTGTAAGATCTGTTCACTTGAGAATGAACCATGGAGGTTAGAAACGTTGTGCAAATTGTATAAATAAGTGTAATACACTCTATAGTAAAACACTTCTTTTCTTCACCTTAAAAGTACGAAAATGTGTTTTGGAGAACTCCTATTTCAACTAAGCCCTGATGCTAAGTAAATAGTTAGAGGGATAGAAGCCCTAAACCAGAAAATAATAAATACAGAATATGCGGTCATATTCAATGAATCATGTTTGAAAGAAAACCTGCTGCCAGTACACAAATATATATATATATATATATATATATATATATATATATATATATATATATATTATATATATATATATATATATATATATATATATATATAAATTGAGCTGTTTTGTTTACCATGCCGTTCATTTTGTGGATATTGTTTATTTTTAATTTTTTTTCATTTTTTCATTTAAATTTCTTAACTGTTATTCCTATTTTTCAGTGATGGAAACATCAGATCATTTGATGTTCCCAATTTTATGATGGGAACATCAAATCATTTGGGAATGCATCGGGCGAGGGAGTAGGATATGGTTGGGAGGACAAGGGGACAGGGGAGAGGGGTAATGGTGAGGAGGACGAGGGGACATGAAAGAGGGGGATAGTGGGGAGGAAGAGGGGACAGAGGAGGGGGAAATGGAAGGTAGGACGAGAGGATAGGGGAGTGTGAGATGGTGGGGAGGATGATGGGATGGTGGAGTGGGGAATGGTTGGAAGGAGGGGGGGATGGTGGGGAGGACTGGGGTTGGTAGTTGTGGCTCAGCAGCGCAAATGTGTTGCTGAGCCACAGCAACGCGTAGCTGGGTACAGCTAGTAGTATAATAAAAACAATAACAGTATGGTGGGAGGAGGAACGCTGGCGAGTAAGGTGTAAGGAGTAAGTTAGGTGTTAGAGGAGTGAGAGACGGGTGGCTGGGTGTGGCAGCTAACAATTGCAGAGTTCTGAGTGTGTTTATGGTGAATGTATATAGTGTTTGATAGTGTATAGTGTGTAAATATGTTGAAAATATACATAAATGAACATGAAACATTGGATATATGAGCAATATATGTGGACACATTTGAGACACATATAACACAGCCTTGGGACAGTGCGGATGTTCTACTGCCATAATATTGTGTATGTATTCATTATACATAGGATTGGCAGGAAAAACAAAACAAATGTATATGGAAATGAACGCAAATTAAAAAAATATATATTTGTGGGAACTCGTGCATGTTGAAGCTGGCAGGCGACTGGCTCCGGGAGTCTATGTCACGGACGACCACCAAATCATGAAGTCCCACGCCATTTTCCGGACCCCATTGCAGCCAAAGTAATTACTTTGGCTGCAATGGTACTTAAATTTAAGTACAATTTCGACTTTTTGTTAACATATCCATACTCATGGAAGGGTTATTAACACTTTTAAAAGAGGAAAGAATTCTTTTCCAGAGAATTTATTTCCTGCGCACACAGAAGGGGGGTAGCGTATTTAGAAGCCGAGCAGCCCAGTGGATAAGCTGCTAAATAGTTTAGGCTAGAGTTGTACATACCATAGTACAATTCCAGTCTAAAACTATCCTACCCCTGTGGGTTGGCATAAAATACCACAAATGATGGGCAATATTGGTATACAAATAGTGTAATGTTTTCTTGTTTTTTTTGCAGTTTTTTATATACAGAATATACACTTGTTGGAAATACGTGTATATGAAATTTTACTATATACAGTTAATGTTGTCTCTCTGGCCACATTCATTTGTGAAGATCAATATCATTGATCAATTTACTAGTCACATATGCCCTAGACTCCCGTGACTGATTTTCACGAAATAGTCTTGCAAAATGAATATGGGTGGTATTACCACCAAGAAAATAATGGTTATATGGTGTGACCAATTTAATGTAGTTATTAACACGAGGTTATTAAATGTGAGCAGTTGCTCTAGGCGACCTAGTTATCCTCAGCTCTGTGTGAGGTATAGGTCTGAACATTGTGGGTAATTAACTATAGCCCACTAAAGCCAGATGTAGACATTGGCTTTATTCTGGTAAATTATTAATAGTAAATAATGGGGTTAGGCTATAATATATGTGTCGCAGTTTGCTGTTAGTCGTAACTAATAATGAATATATTGCCTAGTACCTGATAATACTACTTAATTAATAGTAGACTATTAATTAACTTCGTATACTGGACCGTAAATATTTGTGAATTTATAATAGTTTATGTAGATCAGTAATTTATTTGAATGTGTTGGTCTATGAACCACTAATATTTAATGAACTAATTTATCCGGTTCTAAGTCGACCAAAAAGGATGAGGAAAACTGGCTCCAGAATAATGATAATAAATCTAATATATAATTCGAAAGACCATTCTTATGAAAATAAAATAAATTAGAGAACCAGTGCCCATGGATCTCC